>NW_024535021.1:0-27832 GCF_016097555.1 Gigantopelta aegis
GTCAATATCAGTCTCAACTCAAACAGTAGTTAGTTTTACTTGTGAAGCTGTTGCTGAACTGATTAACTTTAGAGTTTAAGAATATATCAGCATCTAATGAAGATATTGGTAACAGAGGATATACTCAACCAGACAAGTTCTTCCTCAGTTATGGTACCAAGAGAAGAGTATTCTTATCATAAAGCATTTGAAGAACACCATGAATAGTAACATATCATTGTCGAGCTTATGGCTCAATGAGTATAGACAGTCTGAGTGACATGCTGTATTAAGAATACAAGGTGAGCTAATGTTATAGATGTCATATTATTATGATATATTGATGTAGGTTTACTAGCTCCTGTTAAAGATCTAACTGCTACAGTTTCTCAATGGATCTAGTGTCTTACTGATGTGGTCTGCACCATATACATTGGATAATGTACCTATCACTGGATATAACATCAATGAGATCAAGAACCACTTATAGACAGAGTTAATACTACTGGTTACATCTGACATCTAGTAATGATGATCCATGTAATGTAACTACTGTTGTATGTCTCTGAGTATTAATGGAGCTGGTATAGGAGATAGTAATAATGTCATGTACTATATTGCTAGAGGTAACATATTATGTTATACAGTGATGTTACATTTCTATTATATTTCAGTTTCTCCAACTATTCCAATATCAGTTATACCAACAGTAGACAGAGATAATGTTATATTTCAAGTGATTTTAAAATGTTAGTATCTATATAAATATAACTGAACAATAAGTAGTCTCATTTAATGGTAATAATTATTGATGTTATACAATATAGTTATCATACAATACAACTATATATATATACTACTAATAGTTGTATACACAGTAGTATGGTATTAGTATTTTAATATATTGTAAATTAGGTTTTGTTAGTATAGTCCAGTTATAATAATTTATCTTTCTTTGTTATGATGTTATCTCTGTTAGGTCAGTAGTCTATGTATTGGTGGAGTATCCTACTAATATTACAGTAAATATCAAAGACTCTAATGATGTTCTACAACAAACATTATCTAATGATGTGACATGTCTTTAGTTAATAATCAACTGATAATAGTTTAATATATCATCACCTGTTAACTTGAAGACATATCTTGTTGAGGGTAACTCTTAGTACTCCAGCTGGACATACTATCAATGTATTTCCATTTGGTAAGTTATATATCAACATGTTATGTTGTGTGTGTGTATTATCTCTTGTATGAGACAGGTTTTCTTACTTCTGTTCTCAATATCTCTTCATCACTTGACAACTGTACTACTATTACTATCAGTTGGGATCGTCCTAATGTAGACAGTAGAGTCCAGATATCTTACTATATACTACTGATATATGATGATGTCAACAAGATGTTATTACAAATGTATCTATTAATGGAAATGAATACAAGTATGAAGATGAGGAATTATTTCATCATCAATATACATATACCATATATGGTATAAATGAACTGGGTGAAGGAGAACATAACAATAGTACACCTTCTCTTTTCAAGAGGTTTTATTAAAATAACTAATATGTGTGTTTATTTTATGATGTCATTTAGATCCAGATCTGCCTAAAGAAAATGCTACATTTACTATTCTGTCCTATATAAATAATTGAAGTCAACTTGATGTTTAATATACCAGTGAGTCTATCCAATAGTGGTTACTATATGATTACCATAGTTACTGTAAATTATTCTGGAATGTTCATCTGAAGCTCCAGAGAATGCTACAGTCACTGTACAATGTGAAGATGTAGTTTATTTAATAACATATATCTGGTAGAATATTCTATAAGCATATCAGATAATCTGTTAGCTCCTCAACATCACCAATGACTCTCTCTATTATCTTCAGTAATAATGTTGTACACATAGTGATCCATTGATACATACTTTAAGTAAGAGATAGTAATATTACGTACATATATTGATATTATTATAGGATATAGGTACATATGATGTTATAATGCTACTGCTTACCCTAATGGTAATTCTATATGTTGGAGTGTGTATTTTCATCTGCTCCATCTGCTAAGTCATGTTATGTTAGTGTGATTGGAGTGACTTTCAAAGAACAAAACATTTGTTACAAAAAACAGTCCAAGTGATCTTACTGTACAAGGTTTGTATTGATATCTTCCAACTGGTAATTATACAGTCCTATGTATATGATGTGGAATGATATACCACTAACATCAATATTACCAGCTATAATATTAAGAGATATTATAATAAATGACCATATTACCAACTACTACAAGTAAGTTAATAATAATAGATATTACTAAATTCACTAAATAGTTGTATAAATAATACTCTTCACTAATTAACTTTTCTTGTAATTTTTTGTTACACCACTTGTATTTTATTTAATTATATAGCTATAACAACTAATATACTACATCAACACCAATATGTAAGTATATCTAATAATATATTCAGTGACAATGTATTTATTATTTGTACTATAGCTCTGAGAAATTTCTATTTGATACCTATTGTAGTTGTTATCCACTATAGTGATATTGCTATTTGTGATAATAATAGTTATTAGGTGTTGTATTTGGTTCAGCAAAAGAGGAAGAGACCAATCAGGTATATGGAATTAAAATAGTAAATAATTCACCCTTATATTACTACTATAGTGGATACAGGAGTATGTCCATCCAAAAGTTACAATAACAAGTATGTCACTAATATATATCTATTATATATATATATATATATATAATATATATATATATATATATATATATAATATATATATATATATTACTATCGTTACTCTATCACTATATCAGTTAGTTTATCTAAATCTTTCATTAACTACACCTATTACTGATCCTTATCATATAAGTCATCATGAAGTATGTATGTAATACTTTTATTACTACTTGATAGTAGTATATTACTATTGTTTATATAGTAATAGATATGTTTTCTAATAGAAACTATATAAACAATAAACACATTACTACACTCCTTTATATTACAGTATTAACTGTCCCTATCTAACACATGTTAACATAATGCATAACTAGTTTGTCTTATGTTACTTTTAGTGCGTTAATAGATAATGACAAACTGTGAACAATGAGTAATATCATTATTTTAGTTACTGACATAAGAAGAAAACATCAACAAACAGCTATACCTCCTCAAGTACAACTCCTCCATCTTTGCAGTTTTCCTGTTGTACTACATCAAGCTACATCCACCTCACCAAAGTTCTCTTTTACCAGTATTACTAACTATTCATGAACACAATCCATTATTACCAAGCAATGATGATACACCTCCTTGTAGTCCTTGTGATATTGATGGATCTCATTAATGATGAAGTCATCATCACATGATTATGTAAGTTCATTGTGATATGTGATCTGTTTCATTAGATCTTTTTATTGTAATGGTCTATATATACAATACACAAATGACAAATATTATTACTAATAAATATTCTAAGTCTACACTTTCTTATAAAACATATACTATAAAGAAAAATAGAATAATAGTAGTAGTTATTATAATAGTTTATGACAATTATAACTAGCTATAGGATGTTGCATACGACAATATTTAATTATTATTTAAAATATATAAATGTATAGAGTAGACAGTTTATCATTAAGGGAATTGTACTTCAATTCATACATTAATTGTTTTGTATTGTGTAAGTAGCAGTATTGTCAAGGAATTGATGATCAACTTGTAAATAAAATAATCCTGATAAGCAGAGTCACCTTGCACAGTATTCAATTGGTATATAATATGTGCAGCTTTGATCTACCTGTCATGATCCACAGAAAAGTAAACTTTATGACTATTTGATACGTCTACTGAGATGTATATATCTTTTATCTTAGTTTATAGGACTTTTAATATTACTATAGACATCTTATAAGTAACATTTGCTTTTTAAATTGTTTCAGATTCCTTTGTTCTTTGCATTTTTAATCATCATGAAAATTGTAGTAAAAAATTCTCTGTGACTGACTAATCACATACTAGTAATACCTCTAGTTATGGGTTCTGTCACACTTCTAGTATGACCAAAAACATATTATGTATAGAAGCTGAGATGATATTTTGTTGAACTGTTTGGATTAGAATATCTCATGCTAAATGGTACAACAAAATATATTCTAATTGTTTGTCATTTTTGCACACTCTGTTTTAAAATATATTTTTCATTGAATATATTATGCTCTTGTTTACACGTCCACTCCCTTCCCAAATGCCCGTATTTCTCTAGTAATATAGGAATTTAATGTACATTATTAATACTCATTAATATGATTAATTACTACAGGATAGTAACTCAACTAATTGTCCAAACTACACTTGAAGATCAAAATGAGGACATTATATCTACAACATCAGATGCTCAAAAACACCTTTTACTGATGATAATACAACAAAGCAAGGCATGTCCACATTCTCAGTTTCAACAAATGAGAAAAAAGGAAGTAAATGTTAAATGATAAATTAGTTAGTAAGTCTTTATCTCACAGGATTATAACAACTCTGTTTTAGAAGAAAAAAACAACATCAGTTACCTTAGAAAGTAACACTGAGAAAAAAAACAGAGATGGATTTTACAATAGCTCCACCCACTTGTGATGTCCCAATACAGTATAGTGGACATTATAATACAGTAATAATATAGATATTAATAATACATTATTATTATTAATGATACTATTGTAGATATCAAGAAGACAATACTGAAGTGTCTTGTGCTATAAAAAGATGAAGATATTATCATATATCCTACATATAAACTACTATCATTGGAAATAAAGTTAGAGGTTAATATATAAATGTTAGTCATAGAAGAGAACATGATTATTTTAGATCGTCATCTCTTATTGACGAGTTAAATGAAACCATCATACCTATTGCAGTCAAGATGATGATGGACCTCAACTAATGTCAGTCTTTAAGGAATGAATTTGTGTTCAAAATCCTGCTAGTAAAGTAGATAAGACATTAGTACATTTATGTTAACCTGTTTGATTATAATAGTTGCTGATTATGACTGTCCTTGTCTTAATAATCTTCCTTTGATAATGAAACTTATATAGTTAACCTCTTGCGATAACAGTTATGTCATATTATATAATGGTTATCAATTTTTTATGTTGTTTTTGCTATTTCTTATGTTCACTTTATTTTATGTTTATTCTTTTATAGTTAATAATGAACTATCTTTAAAACAATGACAAATTATATTTTACATTACATAACAGTCCTAATTATGATTACTGGATACATTTATATCAAAATATGAATAATTAAATATGAGTTGTTATAAAATGGACAAATTTTGTCAAATTTCAAAGACTGAGCAGGATTCTTAGTGAATTCCCATTTTAAGCACATTTTATTAGCAACAATTGAGTTTTAAGAGAGTCTACAAAATTTATAATTATTGTGAATGTTAATAATGATCATTTTGGAAGACTGACCAATCTTCATGAAAGAATTTTATTAAAAGATGGTCTGTAAAACTGTTACTGAACTAGAACAGTGGGAATTTTTAGTTACTTGTATTATGATAGTGATAGAAATAATTCTGTTTACATCTGAGGAAAATTGTGCACATGTTGTAGGAATGCTATTACTATATTAACTCATATCAATATTTTACTTCAAGGCTATTGTAAGATCAACTGTTATGCTTTTACTTATGTATACTTCAAATATTTCTATAGTATTGTTACAAGATAGTGATATAAGATATGTACATTGACACTCAACTCTAACCCTCCAATTTTAGTTGTAGATATTTGTTAAGAGCATTAAAACAGACAATACAGACTGAGTTGTCATATTCTCTTTTAATGTTTATAGTAATCTCCTCTGATGTTGTCTTACCATTTCTCAGCATCCTATGTACAAACGTTTCAACTAATTATAACTGTGATAAACTATATACTCTAGTAATCTCTTGTGCCTAAATTCCCTTTATGAAAGTGTTTAGTTATATAGAGTATAGAGTATGGGTAACAAAACATTGTATTTAAATTCACATTAAAGTACAACGTTTTCTATTACCTGCACTCTAGATACTACTAAACAATTTAGCAGAAAAAACACGCTGGGTACACACGATGTACACCAATTTTATTAACTTCTACACGTATGACGCCTGATTCCTAGGGGTGGAGTCTGGGAATAGACTAGATTGATAAAAATGACGGCTTTAGTCTCTGCTATGAGAGATGGTGGAGAAAGATGGCGAAGAAATATAGAGCACTGTGTAAGGTAGACTTTAGTAATTAGAACAATAATTATTGTGATATCTCTGGCTAACATCTCCCTATTGCATGATGACTATTGTTAGTAAATTATCTGCCATTTAATGAGAAATAATTATCAATTCCTAGTATTAGGTAATTTAAATTCTCTCATTCTCTCTCTCTCTCTCTCATCTCGCCTCTCTCCTCTCTCTCTCTCTTCTCTCTCTCTCTCTCTCTCTCTCCTCTCTCTCCTCGATCTCCCTCGCTCTCGTCATATAGCAGGTACTTATACATTTACTTCAGTTGCTATACTTCATTTGAGATCAATCTTGTGTACAAGAAGATTTTTATTGTATTTATTACCCCAAAAAACAAAGTAAGTACTACAATAAATGTAGTAACTAGGAGATTTTGAATTTGATGTACTACAATTTATGTAACTGATATCAACTGTAATATTTGTTATTATACAAGTCATTGTATTTGCAATACATCTTAATTAGTTGATCCTATACCTGGCCGGGGTTAATTATTATTACAATTTATAATTGTTTATCACTCACATTGTAAGTATAATTTGTTATATTATTGATATATAATGTAAATAACAATGAAAGTATAATTAATTGATACCATTATTTGTACATGTATAATTTTAACTATATACATTTACATACAGTACATGATACATTGTCCCTATTAATTTATTATAGGAAGAATTGTTTTATTGGACTGGACCTAGTTACCATCATGTTAGAGTGTAGTGGTGGAGTTAGAAAAAGTGGAGACCACTCCTCCAAGATGGACCATTTATTTACTAATGGTATGTTATGTTACTATAGAGACATCATTATCAATGTGCATGTATTAGAAAATACATAAGATGAAGGAGGAACATGTTACATGTTTAAATTACATAGAAACCTTTCCTTAATTGATATTTTAGTTTACATTGTACTATAGAAAATAAACATTTATAATTTATATATACCCACAACTACATGTTACTGATGTACACTCGCTGTCAAAGTGTTTATTACAACAAAGATGTATAATGTAATTTGTGGTCAATGATGATTTTTAAATTTTAATTGAATAGAGTTAATCTATTGAGCATTTGTACTACCTAAGTGCTAGTCAGTAGTATCTTGGAAGTTCTAGTTGTTGTAGTGGTGATATGATGAATTTATACAATTAACAACCCAAAATGTGTAATAATTTGTTAGTACCTTAAATGGTTATAAGGTGATGAGTCAGCGGGGAGCGGTGGTCTTTTGTTTAACAGTCACAAGTATATTGCAGTAATAACAATCCATTTAATAAGATGTCTTATAATTACAAGTCAGTTACATAACTTACTATGAACTTAATTACTCACTTTGAGAAATGTTAATTTATTAAATCAAATATTAATGACTGCTAGTGTACACTGTAAAATGTGAGGTGTGTTTGTGGTTTAGCTAAGAAAACTTCAAATCAATATATATGTGAAGCAGAGAGATTTAGCTATATGTGTGAATTCTGTGAAGCCATAGTTGTTTTTTCACTGTCCCTAGTGTATATATAAATTTAGTTCATTTGACTCAATTAAACTATCTCATTTACAGTTTTAGGTTAAACTATGACATTTTTCATTCATACAAATGTGTCTAGTTAATACTTTTATTGTTTTTTATTGCTTATTCTATTTTGAGCTTAAGTTATGTTACTCCAATGATGTTAGAATAATAAAATGTTTATCTGAGTTTTTATGTATTATAATTACTATATTGTATCACATGTAGAGTTAACTTGTAAGTAGAGAGTTGCTGCTATTGCTTCTCTGCTCTGTATATAGAAGATTCCTCAACTGAGCAATGTGACTATGCACTGAGTCTGTTTTATAGGTTGTAGTAATTATATATGCTTCTTATCAAAGCAATGGTAAAGGAATGTCTACAGCTACTACTACTCTACACAAATAGAATGCTGAGTCCTCAATAAAGTGTAAACAAATGGTATCACTATATCTATGATACAGCTGATTAGCTATAATGAGACATATAAATGTTATTGAGTTTTTATGTATTATAACTACTATATTGTATCACATGTAGAGTTATGAATATTATAAAATTACAATTCATTATATGATTTAACAATGATATATGTATTCAATAATTATTATGTATGTAATGTAAGTGTCTATTAGATTGCGGCACTACATTTAAACTACCACAATATTAGACAACTAATTCAGTTTTACAAAGTCCAGTATCAACAGCTTTCACTGGTAATTGAAGGTCTTCTTCATTGATATAATATAGGATGATGAACAGATCAATAATGGTGTTACCCAATGATTAAGATGACTAACCTATAATGAGATACATTTGTTGTATAGATGTTACCAGTATGTGTAATATAATAATGACCTACCTTCATACCTCATACTGTGGTACTATAATAATAACCTCAGCTATTTGCTTTATTCAATTATTATATTCTGTTAGCTTTAAGTTTTTCTGGTTATCAGCTGGATAATGAAATACAAACTCTCTATGTCATCTAAAAGTTTCTATTGTAGCTTTGATATTTCTCATCCAATCTAGTACAGCTGTTTTTATAATTAATACTTTTCTGTCATTTAAGTTCTCAAAGTTATATCATTATCATACTTTTCTGCTTAAACTAAGTTTACTAATGTTTAACAGTTTCCTCAGTAACTCTTAATCATAAGTTACTGTTTATTATGCGTAGTATATGTATTGTAAATACATTACATATGTAGGCCAACTTATACCAACATATAATAGTAAACTGTCATATAAAATGTACTATTTTATATACTAACCATGTTGTTCAGTAGTTTCACAGATGTTTAGTAGTTTATTAGATGCTATATCTGTAATTGATTTGGTGGCTAACAACAGATAATGATATTATCCTAAGTTGTTCTAATAACTATTTCTTACTTATATAAAGTAAACTTGTAAGTAGAGAGTTTGCTGCTATTGCTTCTCTGCTCTGTATGTAGAAGATTCTCAACTGATGGCAACGTGAATATGCACTGAGTCTTTTATAGGTTGTAGTAATTATATATGGCTTCTTATCAAAACAATATGTCTACAGCTACTACTACCTACACAAATAGAATGGCTAGTCACTCAAATAAAGTGGTAAACAAATGTTTTCACTATATCTATGATACAGCTGATTAGCGTATAATGAGAACATATTTGATGAACAGATGCTTGGTTATGATAATCATTTGAGGTATGACATTAAATTTGGCTCCTATGTCTTCCATAGCTCATATATCTTGTACCATGCTACTCCTCAATGACCAGCTCAGATTGTCCATTTCAGGTCAAATATTAACTTGTGTGTACACCTCTCCTGAAGGTATATAAGTTATTATATACACTTTTTTTACCAAGCTATGATTTCCGTGGTTATAACAATAAATTTGGCTGATGTTTATTATATTATATTATATTTTAGTAATTACTAAAGTTTGTAAATGCTAAATCTGAACATTAAAGATTTAGTTGGTTACATATAACATTACACATTGTAACGACACTAAACCATTAAAAATCCCTGATATTATAGACATCAGACCAAGTGATGCGAGAGGTAACATATTATGTTTATCTGTTATATATCAGTCCCTCCAGTATCAGTTATACCAACAGTAGATGGAGATAGATGTTTTTCTTTCAAGGGTTTATAAATGTTAGTTCTACAAAATACACATGAATGGGGAGTTTGCTCAACTATATTGTGCTATAATTTGTTTACATTAATACCAATAGTTTATTTAGTTAAAAATATCTCTTGATCTCTGTTAGGTCAGTGGTCTATGATTGGTGTGAGTCGCTTAATAATATACAGTAAATATCAAGGACTCTAATTATGTTCTTCAACAAACATTATCTAATGATGTGACACTGTGCTTTAGTTAGATAATCAACTGATTAAATAGTTAACAGATCATCACCTTGTTAACTTTGAGGAATATCTTGTTGAGGTAACTGCTGATAATCCACTGTGACATGCTTGCTTCGTATTATTTGGTATTTTCCGTTCCATTTGGAAGTTTTTCATCACATGGTTATTTGTGTGTGGTTCCTGGTGTGGTATTATCTCTGTATGGAGACAGGTTTTCTTACTTTTGGTTCTCCAAATAATAGCCTTGATCATTGACAAACTGTACTGACGACTTACTATCAGTTGGGGATCATCATAATGTGTGACAAATAATAGTTGAGTTTGTCTAGTTAGTTTGATTTCAAATAATGATTTTTATAAGAGGGGCTAACCACGTTAAGCAGAGTTGATGATGCTGATTATCATTCCTGAGAGTCTTCCTTAGATCAGAAATGATATACTCTTATTGAGAAATACCTTTGTCACAGTTTAAATGGAAATCCTCGAGGCTTTCTAAAATAATCTTTCAAAGGTATTAACACTATTTTGCTATAAATTTAGTCGATGAAGATATAATATATCCACATATAAACTACTGTCATTAGAAAATAAAGTAGAGGTTATATTATAAATGGTAGTCATAGAAGAGAAATGATTATTGTAGGGATGTCCTCTTTTATATGAAGAGTTAACTGAACCCATCATAACCTATTGCAGTCTCAAGATGATGATGGGATTCAAATAATGTCCGTCGTAAGGATATGAAGTGTGTTCAAAATCCTGTGGTGTAAAGTAGATAAGCCAATTAGTACATCTATGTTAAACCTGCTTTGATTTATAGGTGTCGATTATGACGGTCTTGTCTTAATAATCGTTCTTTGTAATGAAAATTATATTAGTAACCTCTGCGGTAAACATTAAGGTCATGTGATTAATGTTTATCAATTTTATTGCTGTTTGCTATTTCTTGATGTAATTTATTTTGATGTTGATCATTTTATACGTTAATAATGGAACTATCTTTAAAACAATGACAAAAATTATATTTGACAGTACATAAACAGTCTAATCGAGATTACTGGATACATTTATAGCAAATATGAATAATTAAACTAGAAGTTTTATAAACTGGACAAAATTTTGTCAAATTAAAAAACTGAGAAGGATTCTTAGTAGTGAATTCCCATTAAGTACATTTATTAGCAACAATTGGAAGTCTACAAAATTTATAATTATGTGATGTTAATAATGATCATTTTGGAAGCTGACTCACCAATGAAAGTTTTATTAAAAGATGGTCTGTAAACTGTTACTGAAACTAGAACAGTGGGAACTTTTTTTAGTTACTTGTATATGATAGTGAAGAAATAATTCCGTTTACTCTGAGGAAAATTGTGCACATGTTGTAGTGAATGATATTACTATATTAACTCATATAATATTTACTTCAAGCTATTGTAAGATCAACTGTTATGGTTACTTATGTATACTTCAAATATTTCTATAGTATTGTTACAAGATAGTGCTAATATAATATATGTACATTGAACACAACTCTAACTCATTTTAGTTGTAGGATATTTGTTAAGAGCATTAAAACAGACAATACAGACTGGGTTGTTCAGTATTCTCTTTTAATGTTTGTAGTAATCTCCTCTGATGTTGACTTACCATTTCTCAGCAATCCTATGTACAACGTTTCAACTAATTATAACTGTGATAAAACTATATACTCTAGTAATCTCTTGTGCCTAAATTCCCTTTATGAAGTGTTTAGTTATATAGAGTACAGAGTATGGGTAACAAAACATTGTATTTAAATTCACATTAAAGTACAACGTTCTATTACCTGCACTCTAGATACTACTAAACAATTAGCAGAAAACACGTGGTACACACGATGTACACCCATTATTAACTTCTACACGTATGACGCCTGATCCTAGGGTGGAGTCTGGGAATAGACTAGATTGATAAGAAATGGACGGCTTTAGTCTCTGCTATGAGTGATGGTAGAGAAAGATGGCGAGGAAATACTAGAGCACTGGTAAGGTAGACTTTAGTAATTAGAATAATATTATTGTGATATCTCTGGCTACATCTCCCTATTGCATGATGACTATTGTTAGTAAATTATCTTGCCATTTAATGAGAAATAATTATCAATTCCTAGTATTAGGTAATTTAAACATTCTCTCTCTCTCTCTCTCTCTCTCTCTCTCTCTCTCTCTCTCTCTCTCTCCTCTCTCTCTCTCTCTCTCTCTCTCTCTCTCTCTCTCTCTCTCTCTCTCTCTCTCTCTCTCTCTCTCTCTCTCTCTCTCTCCCTCCTCGCTTCTATAGCAGGTCACTTATACATTTACTTCAGTTGCTAAGAGATCAATCTTGTGTACAAGATTTTTATTGTATTTATTAACCCAAAAAACAAAGTAAGTACTACAATAAATGTAGTAACTAGGAGATTGAATTCGATGTGTACTACAATTATGTAAACTGATATCAACTGTAATATTGTTATTATACAAGTCATTGTATTTGCAATACATCTTAATTAGTTGATCCTATACCTGGCTGGGGTTAATTATTATTACAATTATAATTGTACACTCAATTACATTGTAAGTATAATTTGTTATATTATTGATATATAATGTAATAACAATGAAAGTATAATTAATTGATTCCATTATTTGTACATGTATAATTTAACTATATACATTTACATATACAGTACATGATGCATTGTATCTATTAATTTATTATAGGAACAATTGTTTTATATTGGACTGGACCTAGTTACCATCATGTTAGAGTGTAGTGGGTGGAGTTAGAAAAAAGTGAGACCACTCCTCCAAGATGGACCATTTATTTACTAATGGTATGTTATTGCACTATAGAAACAATCATTATCAATGTTCATGTATTAGAAATACATAAGATGAAGGAGGAGCATGTTACATGTTAAATTGCATAGAAACCTTCCCTTAATTGATATTTTAGTTACATTGTACTATAGAAAATAAACATTTAAAATTTATATATACCCACAACTACATGTACTGATGTACACTGCTGTCAAAGTACAGTTAGGTATAAAAAAGATGTATAATATAATTTTGGTCCAATGATGATTTTAAATTTTAATTGAATAGAGTTAATCTATTGAGCATTTGTACTACCTCCTAGTCAGTAGTTTAGTGTCCAGTTGTTTATAGTGGTGATATGAATGAATTATATAATTAACAACCCAGATTGTAATAATTTGTTAGTACCTTAACTGGCTCTAAGGTGATGAGTCAGCGGTGGTCTTTGTTTAAACAGTCAAAGAGTATATTGCAGTAATAACAATCCATTTAATAAGATGTCTTATAATTACAAAGTCAGTTACTATGAACTGTATTAATCACTTTGAGAAATGTTAATTTATTAAATCAATATAATGACTGCTAGTGTACACTGTAAAATGTGGGTTGTGTTTTGTGGTTTAGTAGTATACAACTTTTAAATACTATAATAGTAATTTTAATGCACTCTGATTCTACTACAAACAGAAGTCAGTAGAATACATACTTTAGTACTGTGTGCTTTAGGGCTTGTAAAGGTTTTAATGATATACTATACAATATACAGATACATGAACAATTCCATGGTTTTTTTTATTTTTGTTATTTTAATCATTCACATTTCCCTCAAATTAACATTTTTTTAGAATTTTATATTCACATAAAACAATAATAATGTTAATACATGTATAGATAAATCAGTTATTAATATAGAGTGTATGAGATGATAGAATGATATCCAGTAGTGTATTATATCAAATGACCATTTCAGACTTTAATCCATTATCTATAGATTCTATTGGACATGGAGGTCCTCTTCCATGATCTCAACAATAAAGATTACTATTATAAACAAAGTCACTATCACAATGTAGATAATCCACATATCTAAAATAAAACATTGTTACTGTAGCTATTGTACATGACAATATCAATACACTAACCTGAATTATTAATAACTTATATAATAACACTTGTTTTCTTGTAACAATATTCTAATTCAGTGTTAGTTATAGAGAGGTTTTTACTAAAATATAACAAGACAAAAAATATTTACATGTACAGAACAAACCAACACACACAACATATATCAGCAAATTATCCAAATATGATAAAAAATATATCTTACCTTATTCTGTAAGATCTTTTATTTACTAAAGCAATAGTTTTAATTTACTATTGTAGTTGTCTAACTACATTGAAGGAAAGTAATTCTGTTATTTATACTCTTTGACTCAACAGCTCATATATATATACTATAATAAATATAAGTTCAGCAGCTCATACATACTATAATCTCAACAGCTCATATATACTATAATCTCAGCAGTTCATATATACTATAATCTTAGCAGCTCACACATACTATAATCTCAGCAGCTCATACATACTATAATCTCAACTGCTCATATATACTAGCAGCCTAATCTCAGCAGCTCATATATCTACTATAATCTCAGCAGCTCATACATACTATAATCTTAGCAGCTCATACATACTATAATCTCAGCAGCTCATACATACTATAATAATCTCAGCAGTTCATACATACTATAATAATCTCAGCAGCTCATACATACTATAACAATCTCAGCAGCTCATATATACTATAATCTCAGCAGCTCATACATACTATAATCTTAGCAGCTCATACATACTATAATCTCAGCAGCTCATACATACTTTATTCTCAGCAGCTCATATATAGTATATTCTCAGTAGCTCATGAATACTATAATCATAGTAGCTATACATACTATAATCTTAGCAGCTCATAAATACTATTTTCTCAGCAGCTCATATATACTATAATAAATATAAGTTAGCAGCTCATACATAAATATAATCTCAACAGCTCATATATACTATATTCTCAGCAGCTCATACATAATATAATCTCAACAGCTCATATATACTATAATCTCAGCAGCTCATATATACTATAATCTCAGTAGCTCATACATACTATAATCTCAGTAGCTCATACATACTATAATCTCAGCAGCTCATACATACTATATTCTCAGCAGCTCATATATACTATATTCTCAGCAGCTCATACATACTATAATCTCAGCAGCTCATATATACTATAATCTCAGCAGCTCATACATACTATAATCTTAGCAGCTCATACATACTATAATCTCAGCAGCTCATACATACTATAATAATCTCAGCAGTTCATACATACTATAATAATCTCAGCAGCTTATACATACTATAATAATCTCAGCAGCTCATACATACTATAATAATCTCAGCAGTTCATACCTACTATAATCTCAGCAGTTCATGAATACTATAATAATCTCAGTAGCTCATACATACTATAATAATCTCAGCAGTTCATACATACATAATCTCAGCAGTTCATGAATACTATAATAATCACAGCAGTTCATACATACTATAATAATCTCAGCAGCTCATACATACTATAATAATCTCAGCAGTTCATACATACTATAATCTCAGCAGCTCATACATACTATCATAAATCTCAGCAGTTCATACATACTATAATAATCTCAGCAGTTCATACATACTATAATAATCTCAGCAGCTCATACATACTATAACAATCTCAGCAGCTCATATATACTATAATCTCAGCAGCTCATACATACTATAATCTCAGCAGCTCATACATACTATAATCTCAGCAGCTCATACATACTATAATAATCTCAGCAGTTCATACATACTAAATAATCTCAGAGCAGCTTATACATACTATAATAATCTCAGCAGCTCATACATACTATAATAATCTCAGCAGTTCATACATACTATAATCTCAGCAGTTCATGAATGCTATAATAATCTCAGTAGCTCATACATACTATAATAATCTCAGCAGTTCATACATACATAATCTCAGCAGTTCATGAATACTATAATAATCACAGCAGTTCATACATACTATAATAATCTCAGCAGCTCATACATACTATAATAATCTCAGCAGTTCATACATACTATAATCTCAGCAGCCATACATACTATAATAATCTCAGCAGTTCATACATACTATAATAATCTCAGCAGTTCATACATACTATAATATCTCAGCAGCTCATACATACTATAACAATCTCAGCGGTTCATACATACTATAATCTCAGCAGTTCATGAACACTATAATAATCTCAGCAGCTTATACATATTTATAACAATCTCAGCAGTTCATACATACTATAATAACCTCAGCAGCTCATACATATAATAATAACCTCAGTGGCTCATAATATGTACTAGTATAACATAACACCAATAAACGATTATCCATTGGGTGTACTTGCTGTAGTAGTCTTAATTGTTTTTCAGTATAGATGTTTTTTGTTTTACTACTAAAATAAGATTTGCATCTTGTTAAATTTTGTGCAGTATTTTGAGATTACATGTATAATATTGCAACAATTACTTGTAAAACATTGATTGTCTGTTGATTGCTTGGATCTTTGAATTCAGCATAACTGTAATGGCAAGCAAGGCAGTTAACAAAAACAAAACAACAAGAACAAGAATATCCTTTCAAAAATCTTCATCCTAAGATTGTTATAATAATGCCCATGGTGGAATTAATACCTGGACTACTATATCTTAGTTGGGTATGACTCTATATAACTTTATAACAAAAATGAAAAACATGTTAATGACAAGACGAGATTAATTCATTGCACCTTAATTTACTGGTTAACTTTAATCATCAAATGTGTAGTTATAATTATTTTTGATAAAAATATACATGTACATGTACACATGTGGTCCAAATAATCTTAGGACAAACTGGAAAGGGCTTTAAAAAATCAAATTGACGTTTTGTAAATTGCCTAGTTATTCTCAACTTGCAATCGTCAATTGAGTAATATCTCCTTTTAAAAGATGTATTTACCATGAGGAAACAAATTATAATGTGTGGACACACACACACTAATGTCCATGTAGACATACCAACAATTTAATGTTATGTTATTGTTTCCTAATCAACTTAATACTGTATTTTATGAATTCCAGCTAAAACTCCCTCATTGTCTGTTTAGATAATTCTAAAAATATGTTACAAACTACATAAAACTGCACATGGTTGGGTAATGAACTCTGTAATCCAACAAGAGTGGTAGTATCTCAAACCATACTGGTTAGTGATACACTGCAGTGTGATAGATATTTACTGTAGACTCTTGTTTTGTACTCTCCCATGTGTTATATTATTCTCTTGACTAAGTCTTAACTTAGTCTAATACAACAAGGAAAGTTTTATTAGAAGCTGATCCCTAAACCAGTTGGAGATAAATAGATTAGGAGGTATATTCCTCATAATATTCGGCATTGATGATGTAGATATAGCTAGAGAACAACAGGGTAGGTTCTAGCAACAGTAGTAGTTGTCAGTAATAGTTGTCATGCTTTGGAGTCTTCTAGTCGGTTAGCATTTTGTTATTACTGTAACTGGCTTATTTAAGTGTTTTTATGTTACAGATGAAGGTTATTGATGGATGTTACAGGAGGAACATGTTTCATGTTTAATGACATACAAACCTTCCCTGAATAAAGAGTAAGCACTTACATTGTACCATAGAAAATAAGCAACTAAAGATAATATACATGCACGCCTACATGTCACTATAGATGTACATTGTCCACACTGTCATTGTGGATTACTACAACAGTGGATATGATAAGATAATTTTTGGTCCAATCATAATTCATGTTTTGTTTCAATAAAGTTGGTCTATCCAGTTTTGTACTGTCTCCTGGTCAGTAATAGTGTCATACCTAAGGAAGAATTCTAGGTAGTTATGATTTTTGTTGTATGATAACTTATACAATTTACTTCCCAAACTCTAGTATTTTGTTGCTATTGTAACTGACTTATAAGGTGGTCTTATTATCAGTCAAAGATTATGTTACAGTAATAACATAAGATGCCTTATAATTACAAAAATCAGTTTACATTTGTGTCTATTACAAACAGAAATCAGTAATATGCTTTTAATTAGTACTGTACTTTAAGGCTTTTAAAGGTTTGAATGATATACTATGCAATACATCTACCAAATGGCCATTTCACAGTAATGATAATACAAGTAGGAATTACTTGATTGATTTTTTCTATTTACTACACTATAGTTAAAATGAACAATGAACAAATACAGGCTTCTTATTTTTGTTATTTTAATCATTCACATTTCCCATCCTGTCTTCTACTAGAACGACATTTTATAAAGACAATTTTAATTGACTTTTTTAAAATTTACTATTCACATAAAACAGTAATAATATCGATACATGTATACATAAATTAGTTGTTAACATAGTATGTATGAGATGATAGAATGATATCAGTAGTGTATTACATCAAATGACCATTTCAGACTTTAATCCATTATCTGTAGCTTCTATTGGACATGGGAGGTCCTCTTCCTGATTTCAACTATAAATATTACTATTGTAAACAAAGTCACTCTCACAATGTAGACAATCAGCATATCTAAAATAAAAAATTGTTACTGCAAGCTGTTGTACATGACAACACTCACCTGAATTATTAATAACTTATATAATAACCTTGTTTTCTTGTACCAATAGTCTAATTCAGTATCGGTTATAGAGTGGTTCTACTAAAAGTATAACAAGACAAAAATATTAACATGTACACAACAGACTGACAAACACAGTTTGTTTCTGTTATAACAAATTTACCTAAAATAATGTTTTCTACATTTTTGACTACCTAAATTGTAACTTTTTTTAGAGGAGCTATGTTTAACATTGCTTGTATGGTATTTCTGTGAGTTGCCATTTTATCAGCTATAATTGTTACACTTTTTGGTTAATTTTACTATTGCCATAACTGAGGATGCCTATAAATTGTTAAATCTACCAACCAGGAACTTTTAAGTATTTTGGTAAAGTGTAACTAAACATATTTGTTAAGAAAAAAATTTTAATACTTTTGTTGGTTTTATAGTACTAACAAGTGCTATCTGCTTTCTATTTATTTTATTGATAGTTAATAGTTTATTGGCTTACCTAATCCTCCAGTTGTTATAGTGTTTAGTTTGTTTGTAGTTATTTCCACTAACCAAATCTCCAAGTAAAATACCAACCACTACACTGTAGTTATTGTGAACTGAATAATTATCACTTTGAGTTTGAGTAATAACTGACTGCTACAGTATTGTTGCAGCCTTATATACACTTTAGTGCACTCTGAATTGTGGGTGTGTTTGTGGTTAGTTTAAAACAACTTCCCTCTCTAATATTATTGGATTATATAATATTATATATTTATTGTACCATGCTATGTCTTAATGACCAATCAGATTGCTCCATTTCAGGTCAATAAATAACTTGTACACATCTCATAGCTAGGAGTATTTAAGTTATTATACACACTCTTTTCTGAGGCTATATGATTTCCAGCAATCAATTTGGCTGATTATATTATATTATATTATGGTAATTACTAAATTTGTGTACATTAAATCTGAACATTTAAAGATTTAGTTGGTTATATATAATGTTACATTATACACATTAAAGTCACCAAAACTCTATGTTATTATAGACATCAGACAAAATATAATTGATGTTATATACAACAGTAATTTAGATTTTCTTTTATCTATGCTCTTTAGTGTTTTAGTTCTCGGATCAAGATCACATCATGATCATGAAAACGTCACCTGATTCCATCTAGTTGATCAAGATTGAGAACACAGTAATAATAAGTTCACCTTATATTTCTACTATAAGTGGGTATAACCGACTACTACAAAGTAAGTTAATAACAGTAGTTATTAACAAATTTCACTAAATAGTTGCTATTATGAAATAATGTCCTTCACTTATTAATTTTTTCTGTAATATCTCTTGTTACTTCACCTGTTTTTATTTAATTATATAGTTATAACAATTAATACTATACCTAATATATTCGTGACATTGTATTTATTATTTGTACTATAGCTGGTGTCATCACTATAGTTATATTGTTGATGACATTTGTGACAATTGTATTTGTATTGGAGGAAGAGGCAATCAACCTTTAACAATATTACTATTTGTGTCATCATCTGTTGTTCTTGCCTCCTCACTATCCCCATTGCAACTGATATACCTTTAAAAAAACACCCATCACTGGTAAGTTGTAAGTAACATGACACTGTATCATGATAAGACATTCCAGTGTATCATTGTTCTGGTAATTAATTGAAACTGAATGTATTGTATTGTATACATTTCACAAATATATTATATTGTAAATCAATAGTTGAATATATTTAAATATAAAAGTGTTTACATACTTAAGTATATATATATAGTATATATATATATATATATTTTATATATATAATTATCTTTGTCTCTCATATAGACCCATGGAAGTAACAGTAAGTTATATCATCATTGTCAAATATTTACAGTATTTGTTTTTGCAGAAAGATAACTGCTGATGCTAACAAGTTCACATGGCTATACTTGTATTTATATGATGTAATAGAAATGTTTATCACTTTCTAGTGTGTTGCTGACTATCTCACTCCTCAAGATATGTCAAAGACTACAACTGATTATATTAATAGTCAACAGGTGTGTTCTGTAAATGTTATATTGCTGTTACTCTTATCTACATGATATCTTGTTTACCAATAACGTCTGTTAGTATCATTTAGTGTCCATAATTCATGTCATTAAATTGTCACACAAAACCTTTAAACCAAACTTTGGGTTGTTTGAAACAAACTTTCTACTACATGATTAAGACTGTGTATTATGAGTTTTTTGTTTATATAGTCCGTTAGTCATAATTATTATAGTAATTACATTTTATTAGATATATATTCTTAGTTTCACCATATATCTTACTTATCATCACTGTTTCTTGTTTATTTTTTAATCCAACAGGTACATTCTAACTAACCGTATTCCACTAATGATTGTAAACATATCCCTGGTGTTATAGCATGTGATATTGTTGTAGTGTTTCCCAATTACTATAATACTTTTACCATACCTTGTACTTTTACAATACCTTTACTTTACTTGATTGTTATTCCCTGATCTCTTTTTGGGGTTTTGTTGACGCTCATTTATAAAAATCATGATTGCTTTACTCTATTGTGACTACTTCACAAGAGGTTTATATACATGTATTAAATAATATAATAAATCTTAATTCATTACTATGTTTCAATGGGTCACATATTGTTAAATGACATTAAAATGTGGAGAAAATCCTTTAACTCTTTCCTATCAAAACATGTAGTACATTCGTGACATATATTATATCCATATATGGTCAGAAAATTATATGAGTACATTGTACATCACAACAACATGTCATTGTTACTTAGACTTCATTACTCAATATCATATAAAGAACAACATGTGTACATTAATAACATGTTTTTATATAACTATGCGATAGACATATATCAGCTGTTTAGGATAATGGATACCAGAAAGTATAAATGTGGATAATGTATAATATCAGACATGTTTATCACTTCACATATTGTTTTTCTTGTTCTATAAATTGTTTGTATTTCTGGAGATATCTATATTCCCTAGCAACAACATAACCACACTTATATTATTATTATATATTAACCTCCACACTATGTACTCTTATTCTGTTGTTCAAGGTGACTCCCCCAACATTAAACCTCTCCTCTCAGACCATATCACAACAACTTAAACATATGCTGGGGCCTTGACTGACCAGGTGATACTTATTATAGCACTGACACATCATGTAGTACAATATATTGTACCTTTATAACACATGAATTGTTTAATATAATAGGTAATGTGGACTTCTTTTGGAGAGGACATCAGCTGATACATATTATGTCATACCTGAACCAGCTGTCAATGTCATTCCTTTACCCTCCCCTCTACTCCTCTCGACTATAGCCTCTTCTCAGTTAGAGAATGTGTTGATACACCTGGTTTTAGTGAGGTACCTGTTTCATATAAAAATTGTATTGAGGTCTTTCTATATATAATGGATAAGACATAGCCATTACCCATCCATTGTAGCAATCCTAAGCAAGAGAAGAAGGGGTCCAACAGGGAGTCCCCAAAGTAAGGAACTTTCAAGTTGTTAGTCTCACATTTGTCTCCTTCAACTTCCTCTAGTCTCCATTACCCTTCTCTTCCATTAGTGATGACTCAGATAATAATGTTACCACCTTTTTATTTGACAACAAGACATATCATCTCCCACACTCATCAGATCAAATCAAGGTTGAAATATAATAGATATTTTAATGATAAAATAAACTTTATCAGAACTGAAACTAAGGATGATATAAGTATTCATTTGTATCTGAAATGAGTGAGATAAAATCAGCAAAAAAGAAGTAATGTTTTACATTACATGTACTATAACTAATAACCAACTCTTGTAATTAGTTAAGGATCTTTCCATTCTACTTATTGATATAATATTATTATATAGTAATATTATATAGTTTTAACTATGACATAGTTTATCATATATAATTCCTAGGAACTATGTATCTCTTATGTTAGAAAACAACACAATATACTCCAATTGAGTTTACTCAAAGGGATTTATCCTTCACCAACAGTTGGTCACAGGATGAATGTAGAATATGCCAGTTTACATAACAATACCTAAAGATCACTTCACAGGAAGCACTCATCAATCAATTATTGTTATTATTTATTTATTGTATCTCTGTTTCATTATTGTTATCATCCTCATGTCATTATTATTTATTATTACTGTTAATGTTAATTAGGTGGATCAACAGGATTACTGTTAGAATATACAAGTTTACATCATGCTCAATAATTCTTTTATGGAGTATTCATCATATCATATCAATTCATTATTATTAATTATTATTATATCTCTATTTATTATTATGACATCTTGTTTACGATAATGTATTATGTATATTTTATATCTATCATGTCATACTTCATGTCATTTATATACACAATAGGTTAAAAGACCTTAACTATACTAAGTTCCTTAAGACCATGTATTTTAGTATAATTAATAGGATGTAATTGTATATTCAATGCTTCATCTATATTTATAATATCTTTGAACATTAACTAGATGATGTATGTTATGTCATGAAATATATGTCATTAGTTTATGAAATGATCCCTAACGTTGTTATTTCATGGAGACTATATATTTGAATATATATTAATAGAAGTTTATTGTATCTATATATGCAATGTACATAAATATATTATATTATGACCTATATATTAATATGTATTATCGTTACTTCATACCTTTACGTATTATCATATTATTTCTCTTTATTTTAGATCCACTGATAGCTACCATTATTACCAACTTAAGGGTTAGACATAAGGTAGATCACATCTGATCATGTAATGACCACCAGATTCCATCTGGTGAATAAGTTAACTTGATAGTGGATGCATACAAGCTACACAGGTGCCCACTTGATGTGGGTTAATCCAAATTAGAAAACAATATAGTTGATAAGTCCTAATTTATAACTTGTCTATATGTTTCAGAATATGTACAGTACATACAAGGTAAATTCTATAAACCCTCCTTTTATCATGTCTTTGTTTAAAGTCCACTAGTAACAGTAATCCGTACAGTACTTATTTATATTAGTTGTTCATTTTATTAAATGTTGCTGTATTAAAACATAAAAGTTTGTTTCAATTTTATTATTATTGACAATGACAACTGTAAACAGTAAGATAGTAGTAGTATACAGACTAGAAGTCATACTTTTGCTGTATATAGTTTATGTTTAAGTTTATTGGGTGGGGATCAGTTTAAGACACAGTAGTTACAGCACTTCCTGCCAGCGGCCAAATAGGCCTCTGCCAAAACAAAGCAACAAGGGCAAATAGTTAATTATGACTACTTTCTATGGCTCCCCTCAATGACACACTACATAGTTTTTAGGGGGTGTGGATCACACGCAAAGTATGCACTTTCTTGTCAGACCTATAGGAACTAAACAAGCAACACAATACTGTGATTGCTTTCTATGGCTCCCCTCAGTGAGGGCAGCCATATAAACAAATTGAAGTGTAGAGAGGAACTCCACCAATCATGACTTAATCGCCCTACTAGTTTTTAGTAGATGACTTTTGTTGCTGGTTACGCTCTTATCAAATGTTCTCTGACCTCTGAAATTTAACAAAGAAATTGCAAAATACATAACATTATTAATGAATATAGAATTATTTTCATTCCATTCATTTATATCTTAATCTATGATCTCATCTTATTTCCATCTATTTCTCTGTTTCATTCATATGTTAAATTCATACACACATTTCATGCACTATTACATCATATCAATATATTACATATACTATAAATAATATTGTTCTTGTGTCATGTAGTAATTTGATCAATATCTCCATACATCTGTAATACAATTACTATACACATTAAGGTGGTCATAGTATAATATCATAGATGCTTATGGATTTATTTCAAAGAGTTGACACACACCTCTCTACACTGTTAGTGGGCTTTACTCTAATTAAGAGTACAAGTAGTGGTCTTTATTCTAATTAAATTAATCCTTATCTCTATATACAGGTTATTAATGATGATTGTACTCCATCAATCCTACTCATTTATCTGTTAATATCACATGTGAACATCACTCTAATTACAGTGATTTATAATATTACTGTAACTAATAATAGTAGTATTATAATAATGAAAGGACTAACACATCTTGTGTGTCCTCTTGATTTCATTTAAACTGTTCATTTAGTCTAATTCACTATAATTATAACATCAATTAACTTAACATATTACTAGTATATAATTAGTGATTGTTTATATTTCTAAATATTTCATTTATCAGATATAAACATTTAACATAAACTACAGCTGGTACTATCAATATGATATATCCGATATGACTATTACACATACTTTATTAAGTGAATATCCTATAAAATATACATTTAATTTTTATATAATAGATTCTATAATGAAATGTACAGAAACTTATCTGATAAGTGTAATATAAATTACTATAAGTAGTATATAATAAACTATTATATATTTATATCATATTATATTATGCACTAGAATCATGTTATTAGTGAAGGAACTCATTGACATTACTAATATGTGTCATAATAGAATGGATGAGTAATAACTATTAATTGCTCTCGATATTAGTCTCATTAAATAGTAACATCAGTACATCATGGTGGAATCCAATCATGCCATTATCAGTAGTTATGAACTATATTCGTAGTCATAATAGAGACTGATATATAAGACCAGTGACTGGACAATATATTATATAATGTATTGTTGTTGAATTTCAATTTACTCATTAGTAAAAACTTATCCAAATCGTTTCATACCAATTAACAATACAAACTACCAGTTATGATAATATATAATACACTATTGAGTAGATAATGATATTATACTCTAATATAGATATAATATTATATATATATATATATATCTATATTGTATGGTACTATGTATCATAGAATACTATATTATCAATGACTATATCTGCTAGATATTAGAATTATACTGTAAATACAGAGATTATCAGTAAATGGAGGTAGCTGAAATGTTTGTGAGAAATCTTTTTATGATAATTATCATTACATCTTGCTTTATAAAATGAAGCTGGTAAGTTATATATCTTGTCTATATTATAATAAATAAGTTATGTTATAGTTGTGATCACAGTAGCTCCTTCATCAATGTCTGTTCCATTTTACACTCTGGTTTATCTTACCTGTGAGGGTATAGGAGATCTATTGCGATGGACAGGTAGGAGGGTAATTCACTCACATTATCCCCAGTAATCAAGACAGAGAGATATCAGTAACTACTACAATATATCAGTTTGATGTGTGAGTCATCAGTACTACTATAAGAGCATTTACCTATTAATGATGATAAGTATTCATGTCCTTGTTGTGTGGATCAGAACCTTAATCTTGATATAAAGGAGCTATTTTGACAATTAAATGGTTAGTTTATTTACTCTGTGTATGTGATGTCATTCAATGACAGGTATAATATCAGTAAGGGATCTCTGGTTTTCTTTTATGTCACCAGTTCTTCTTGGCTACCTGGTCCTCATCCATTTCCAAAAATTATCCACCACTATAGATCACATTTATATAGAGAACCAAAACATGGCAGTTACTATATAATAATATCACTAATGATACATCTTATGAGTTTATAACATCACAGTCGGTGATATTTACACCGCTACTGTTATGAGCTTATATGTAGTATATAGCTCTAATACCACAAATACTAAATATGAATATTCTGGAGGTATATTCCAATTTAATATCATTAGATTCAATCATTTAGATAGAAATTATGTGTTGATCTACAAATCATTTGAGGTCATCTTTAATGAATATATAATTCCTTTTGATATACAATTTCAAGTTATTGTAAGTAAACAATAGTCCCCTTATATATACACATTATTAATGTATAGGTTGTAGGTTATCATAAGACTATGTATAGTACATTACTGGGTACTACAAGAGAGATCTCACAACATAATGGAAACAGAACATAACTCATAAGATATATGGTGTTCTTAGAAGGTTGTCAGTCCTGTGAAAGTTCACTATACTGTATCAATATTGGTCTCACTGAACTATATCTTTATTGTTTATATATTGGGATCAGTTTAATAAGTCTAAAACAAAGAATGAGTCATATTTTAAGTGAGTATATTATTGTTGATTATATACACAATTCATTCCTCTTGTCACCATAGCAACCTACCATGTTCAGGACTCACTCTACAACACTACTCTGATAATGGATCAGTTGTTGTAATATGTTAGGTTTGCTGAGAAATCTACTGCTGATTGATGTCAGTCATGTTTTACAGTCTTTCTAAAGGAACTGTGAAGTCTATTAATATGAGTTAAATTCCCCTATAGAGGAAGAGTAGAGTATACACAGTGATATAACTCTACCAGTTAGTGGATAACTACCACTGTGACAGCTCATGATTGATATAGTGGACTCTTATAACTACCCATCTGTTGTGACCCTCAAGTACGGAGTATATCCTACCTACTTCAGCTCTTACTAAGACAGTGTAATACTTAGGAAGTACTTATATACTAAATTGATTATATTATTGATATTATTATTTACTAGATAAACATTAAATGATGAGATCACTATTGTCCTCAGTAAGACTCTATATATATTATAATACTGATACCTATTATTATTAGGGACTATAAGCCGTTTTAGAGGGACAAACTGGTTATAATAGCATCAGTAGTATCATCTACGTGAGATATCTTATGTACTTAATTTGTATTAGTTTATTATTATTAAAATTATTTGTTACAGTAAACATTGTGTTATCTTCATTACATTACTAGAGTAAGTCAATTTGTAATAATTTTTTACATAATGTGTACTATATATTCTTATATTGGAGGGAAGAAAAACAGAATTAGTTGGGGTAGGAAAAAAAACAATTCAATTACTAAAATATTGTTCTTAGTTGATCAACAAGCACGACTAATCGCTTGAAGAAAGTAATTTATATGTTTTTT
>NW_024535022.1:0-15229 GCF_016097555.1 Gigantopelta aegis
AGAAAAGAATTAAATGTCCCAAAAAACCATTGTTGCCTAGAGAATTAGAAATAACATGTGGTCCTAATCATTGTATCTTAACTTCAACCACTTGAAACCTTTGACTTCAATTAGCGATTTTGATGGAAGGCCTATAGCCTATTGGTTAGAAGTAGCCTTATAACTCTACTAGTAAGTTGATGAAACCATTTTAGTACAATAGTCTCCATTATATTGGATCTTTTCTACTTTCATTATTGTAGTTTAAGAACAAGATAAAATATCAGTTAAGTATATATTATTCGGCAAGTGAAGACCCTCAGAACTCAAAAAAATTAATAAGACCATCTTACCTATAGCCGTTGTACTAACTAATCCATTCAAGATTAACTGCTTACTCATGGACTTACCTATAAACACCTAAACAAAAGCAACATTGTTAACAATAGTTTCAGCAAAAATAAGAGCACATGAAGACTATTTTCAGTCAGTGTAAATATACTTGATAGTCACTTACTTTGAGTGTAATTTGGCTTCCTTAATGTATATGATCATAGCACCGATATAGAAAATTAATTTTCTAAATAAATTTTTTTCATATATAGTGGCTCCTAACTCTACTAATCCTTATACTTGTACAATGTACTTATAGATTGCCCCCAGTTAATGTTATGTGTTTTATTCTAAATACTCTATAGTAAAGCAGATATAGTTATTAAAAGGAAATTAAAAGTCATAAGTAGCCCTCCCCCTAAGTATAAGATGCGCTCAAAGGATTATAAATATCAGTTTGTTAGTCCTCCTCCTGATGATGTTCATATGTCCTCTGTGTCTAGATATTGTTGAAGAACCACACTAGTTTACTTGTTGTGGACACCATATCTGTAAAAAGTGTGGAGACAAACTTAACAACCGCAAGCTCCCTACATACTCACAATGTCCAATGTGGTCGACATAATGAGGGTATATTACTACCTGATAAATATTTTGGACGAAAAACATTCTAAACAGTTGGTGATATGGTGTACTGAGGGGTGGGTCAGAAGTGGAATTAGGTCAACTCAAAACCACTTACTACAGTGTCCATGTGTTCAAAACAGGGATTGTCCTATGGGTTGGTCAAACAATACCAACGTCAGCACCTAGAGGAAACATAAGGAGGAGTGTCCCAAAACGTCCTTTTATTTTGTGGTTATTGTAATTATCAGTCAACCTATGAGTGATAGTTAATGAACATTATCCAGTATGTGACAAGTTATCCTATCATCTGTCCTAATGATTGTTCTGGAGTAGATGAGATAAACAAGGAATGTTACAAGATCATCTTGATAAGTGTCCCTTCCAGATGTAGAGGTGTGAGTTTAGTCATGTGGGATGTTCAAGAGAAGGTTTTGTCGTTGTGATCTAGTTCAACATCTGTCTGATAATAGTGTCTGAACCATAGTTGCTCTCTCCTCTAAAATGATCTATGAGATTTGTACAGAGGGATGATGGAAAGAAAGACAGGGAACTACAGGAGAAAGATAGGACACTTAGAAAGAGAGTAAAGTCAGTGATGTAAGAAAGACAGACAACTACAGGAGAAAGATAGAAAATTGATTCTCTTGATATCTGAAGTTCGTGATTTGAGAGCAGAAAATAAGATATTACTTAGTAAGATATATGATAAAAGTTTGTTGCTGTTATTACATGACAGAGTTTTGAATACAAGATGGATCATAGAGTCCATGGTATAGTCCTTCATATTTTACTCATAGTCAAAGGATACAAAATGTGCTTTGAAGTGCATTTTAGTTATGAATTAGTAATTTATTCCTACATAATGCTAGGTCCTTATGATAATCATCTTCAGTGGCCATTTAATTGGAAAGTTATCATACAACTCCTGTTACTCAGTTGTGGTGATCATCATCATTATGATTTTGTCTTGATTATAAAATGACTACAGAGAAAAAGTGGTAGAAGAGTTATTCTTGGAGAACGAGGGCACTATTGTTGCAAACTCTCAAAGTTGGAGTCTTCTAAGTATATACTAAAATATAATTATGTGGAGACCTCAAATTACATCCCATTGTCTAAACCATCCATTAGTATATATTAAAATATAATTATGTGGAGACCTCAAATTACATCCCATTGTCTAAACCATCCATAGTATATATTAAAATATAATTATGTGGAGACCTCAAATTACATCCCAAGTATAAATATCCATAAATATATAAAATATAATTATGTGGAGACCTCAAATTACATCCCATTGTCTAAACCATCCATAAGATATATTAAAATATAATTATGTGGAGACCTCAAATTACATCCCATTGTCTAAACCATCCATAAGATATATTAAAATATAATTATGTGGATCGAGACCTCAAATTACATCCCATTGTCTAAACCATCCATAAGATATATTAAAATATATTATGTTATGTGGATCGAGACCTCATCCATTATATATAATCTTACATCCCATTGTCTAAACCATCCATAAGATATACTAAAATATAATTATGTGGAGACCTCAAATTACATCCCATTGTCTAAACCATCCATAAGATATATTAAAATATAATTATGTGGAGACCTCAAATTACATCCCATTGTCTAAACCATCCATAAGATATATTAAAATATAATTATGTGGATCGAGACCTCAAATTACATCCCATTGTCTAAACCATCCATAAGATATATTAAAATATAATTATGTGGATCGAGACCTCAAATTACATCCCATTGTCTAAACCATCCATAAGTATATATTAAAATATAATTATGTGGAGACCTCAAATTACATCCCATTGTCTAAACCATCCATAAGATATATTAAAATATAATTATGTGGAGACCTCAAATTACATCCCATTGTCTAAACCATCCATAAGTATATATTAAATATAATTATGTGGAGACCTCAAATTACATCCCATTGTCTAAACCATCCATAAGATATATTAAAATATAATTAGATCGAGATCAAATTAAATAAACCATCCATAAGTATATATAAAATATAATTATGTGGATCGAGACCTCAAATTACATCCCATTGTCTAAACCATCCATAAGATATATTAAAATATAATTATGTGGATCGAGACCTCAAATTACATCCCATTGTCTAAACCATCCATAAGATATATTAAAATATAATTATGTGGAGACCTCAAATTACATCCCATTGTCTAAACCATCCATTAGTATATATTAAAATATAATTATGTGGAGACCTCAAATTACATCCCATTGTCTAAACCATCCATAAGATATATTAAAATATAATTATGTGGATCGAGACCTCAAATTACATCCCATTGTCTAAACCATCCATAAGATATATTAAAATATAATTATGTGGAGACCTCAAATTACATCCCATTGTCTAAACCATCCATAAGATATATTAAAATATAATTATGTGGATCGAGACCTCAAATTACATCCCATTGTCTAAACCATCCATAAGATATATTAAAATATAATTATGTGGATCGAGACCTCAAATTACATCCCATTGTCTAAACCATCCATAAGTATATATCCATAAAATATAATTATTTGTGGAGACCTCAAATTACATCCCATTGTCTAAACCATCCATAAGATATACTAAAATATAATTATGTGGATCGAGACCTCAAATTACATCCCATTGTCTAAACCATCCATAAGATATATACTAAAATATAATTATGTGGAGACCTCAAATTACATCCCATTGTCTAAACCATCCATAAGATATATTAAAATATAATTATGTGGATCGAGACCTCAAATTACATCCCATTGTCTAAACCATCCATAAGTATATATTAAAATATAATTATGTGGAGACCTCAAATTACATCCCATTGTCTAAACCATCCATAAGATATATTAAAATATAATTATGTGGATCGAGACCTCAAATTACATCCCATTGTCTAAACCATCCATAAGATATATTAAAATATAATTATGTGGATCGAGACCTCAAATTACATCTCCCATTGTCTAAACCATCCATAAGATATATTAAAATATAATTATGTGGATCGAGACCTCAAATTACATCCCATTGTCTAAACCATCCATAAGATATACTAAAATATAATTATGTGGAGACCTCAAATTACATCCCATTGTCTAAACCATCCATAAGATATACTAAAATATAATTATGTGGAGACCTCAAATTACATCCCATTGTCTAAACCATCCATAAGATATATTAAAATATAATTATGTGGAGAGACCTCAAATTACATCCCATTGTCTAAACCATCCATAAGATATATTAAAATATAATTATGTGGATCGAGACCTCAAATTACATCCCATTGTCTAAACCATCCATAAGATATATTAAAATATAATTATGTGGATCGAGACCTCAAATTACATCCCATTGTCTAAACCATCCATAAGTATATACTAAAATATAATTATGTGGAGACCTCAAATTACATCCCATTGTCTATAAACCATCCATTACATCCCATGTCTAAAATCCATAATATATTAAAATATAATTATGTGGAGACCTCAAATTACATCCCATTGTCTAAACCATCCATAAGATATACTAAAATATAATTATGTGGAGACCTCAAATTACATCCCATTGTCTAAACCATCCATAAGATATACTAAAATATAATTATGTGGATCGAGACCTCAAATTACATCCCATTGTCTAAACCATCCATAAGATATATTAAAATATAATTATGTGGATCGAGACCTCAAATTACATCCCATTGTCTAAACCATCCATAAGTATATACTAAAATATAATTATGTGGAGACCTCAAATTACATCCCATTGTCTAAACCATCCATAAGTATATACTAAAATATAATTATGTGGAGACCTCAAATTACATCCCATTGTCTAAACCATCCATAAGTATATACTAAAATATAATTATGTGGAGACCTCAAATTACATCCCATTGTCTAAACCATCCATTATAATTATGTGGAGACCTCAAATTACATCCCATTGTCTAAACCATCCATAAGATATATTAAAATATAATTATGTGGAGACCTCAAATTACATCCCATTGTCTAAACCATCCATAAGATATATTAAAATATAATTATGTGGATCGAGACCTCAAATTACATCCCATTGTCTAAACCATCCATAAGTATATATTAAAATATAATTATGTGGAGACCTCAAATTACATCCCATTGTCTAAACCATCCATAAGATATATTAAAATATAATTATGTGGAGACCTCAAATTACATCCCATTGTCTAAACCATCCATAAGATATATTAAAATATAATTATGTGGAGACCTCAAATTACATCCCATTGTCTAAACCATCCATTAGTATATATTAAAATATAATTATGTGGAGACCTCAAATTACATCCCATTGTCTAAACCATCCATAAGTATATACTAAAATATAATTATGTGGAGACCTCAAATTACATCCCATTGTCTAAACCATCCATAAGATATATAAAATATAATTATGTGGAGTTCATGTGGAGACCTCAAATTACATCTCATTGTCTAAACCATCCATAAGATATATTAAAATATAATTATGTGGATCGAGACCTCAAATTACATCCCATTGTCTAAACCATCCATAAGATATACTAAAATATAATTATGTGGAGACCTCAAATTACATCCCATTGTCTAAACCATCCATAAGATATATTAAAATATAATTATGTGGATCGAGACCTCAAATTACATCCCATTGTCTAAACCATCCATACGATATATTAAAATATAATTATGTAGATCGAGACCTCAAATTACATCCAATTGTCTAAACCATCCATAAGATATATTAAAATATAATTATGTGGAGACCTCAAATTACATCCCATTGTCTAAACCATCCATAAGATATATTAAAATATAATTATGTGGAGACCTCAAATTACATCCCATTGTCTAAACCATCCATAAGATATATTAAAATATAATTATGTGGATCGAGACCTCAAATTACATCCCATTGTCTAAACCATCCATAAGATATATTAAAATATAATTATGTGGATCGAGACCTCAAATTACATCCCATTGTCTAAACCATCCATAAGATATACTAAAATATAATTATGTGGATCGAGACCTCAAATTACATCCCATTGTATAAACCATCCATAAGATATATTAAAATATAATTATGTGGATCGAGACCTCAAATTACATCCCATTGTCTAAACCATCCATTAGTATATATTAAAATATAATTATGGATCGAGACCTCAAATTACATCCCATTGTCTAAACCATCCATAAGATATATTAAAATATAATTATGTGGAGACCTCAAATTACATCCCATTGTCTAAACCATCCATTAGTATATATTAAAATATAATTATGTGGAGACCTCAAATTACATCCCATTGTCTAAACCATCCATAAGATATACTAAAATATAATTATGTGGAGACCTCAAATTACATCCCATTGTCTAAACCATCCATAAGATATATTAAAATATAATTATGTGGATCGAGACCTCAAATTACATCCCATTGTCTAAACCATAAGTATCACTAGATATATAAAATATAATTATGTGGAGACCTCAAATTACATCCCATTGTCTAAACCATCCATAAGATATATTAAAATATAATTATGTGGATCGAGACCTCAAATTACATCCCATTGTCTAAACCATCCATAAGTATATATTAAAATATAATTATGTGGAGACCTCAAATTACATCCCATTGTCTAAACCATCCATAAGATATATTAAAATATAATTATGTGGATCGAGACCTCAAATTACATCCCATTGTCTAAACCATCCATAAGATATATTAAAATATAATTATGTGGATCGAGACCTCAAATTACATCCCATTGTCTAAACCATCCATAAGATATATTAAAATATAATTATGTGGATCGAGACCTCAAATTACATCCCATTGTCTAAACCATCCATTAGTATATATTAAAATATAATTATGTGGAGACCTCAAATTACATCCCATTGTCTAAACCATCCATAAGATATACTAAAATATAATTATGTGGAGACCTCAAATTACATCCCATTGTCTAAACCATCCATAAGATAATTATAATATACTAAAATATAATTATGTGGAGACCTCAAATTACATCCCATTGTCTAAACCATCCATAAGATATATTAAAATATAATTATGTGGATCGAGACCTCAAATTACATCCCATTGTCTAAACCATCCATAAGATATATTAAAATATAATTATGTGGATCGAGACCTCAAATTACATCCCATTGTCTAAACCATCCATAAGCATATATATTAAAATATAATTATGTGGAATTACCTCCCAAATAAACCATCATTAGTATATATTAAAACCATGTGGAGACCCAATTACATCCCATTGTCTAAATATCCATAAATATATACTAAATTATGTGGAGACCTCAAATTACATCCCATTGTCTAAACCATCCATAAGATATACTAAAATATAATTATGTGGAGACCTCAAATTACATCCCATTGTCTAAACCATCCATAAGATATATTAAAATATAATTATGTGGATCGAGACCTCAAATTACATCCCATTGTCTAAACCATCCATAAGATATATTAAAATATAATTATGTGGATCGAGACCTCAAATTACATCCCATTGTCTAAACCATCCATAAGTATATATTAAAATATAATTATGTGGAGACCTCAAATTACATCCCATTGTCTAAACCATCCATTAGTATATATTAAAATATAATTATGTGGAGACCTCAAATTACATCCCATTGTCTAAACCATCCATAAGTATATACTAAAATATAATTATGTGGAGACCTCAAATTACATCCCATTGTCTAAACCATCCATAAGATATATAAAATATAATTATATAATTATGTGGAGACCTCAAATTACATCCCATTGTCTAAACCATCCATAAGATATATTAAAATATAATTATGTGGATCGAGACCTCAAATTACATCCCATTGTCTAAACCATCCATAAGATATATTAAAATATAATTATGTGGACGAGACCTCAAATTACAATTGTCTAAACCATGTAGGATATATTAAAACCTCAATGTGGAGACCTCAAATTACATCCCATTGTCTAAACCATCCATTAAGTATATATTAAAATATAATTATGTGGAGACCTAAATTACATCCCATTGTCTAAACCATCCATAAGATATACTAAAATATAATTATGTGGAGACCTCAAATTACATCCCATTGTCTAAACCATCCATAAGATATACTAAAATATAATTATGTGGAGACCTCAAATTACATCCCATTGTCTAAACCATCCATAAGATATATTAAAATATAATTATGTGGATCGAGACCTCAAATTACATCCCATTGTCTAAACCATCCTATATATTAAAATACCATGTGGATCGAGACCCAATTACATCCCATTGTCTAAACCATCCATATAGTATATAGTATATAATTATGTGGAGACCTCAAATTACATCCCATTGTCTAAACCATCCATAGTATATACTAAAATATAATTATGTGGAGACCTCAAATTACATCCCATTGTCTAAACCATCCATAAGTATATACTAAAATATAATTATGTGGAGACCTCAAATTACATCCCATTGTCTAAACCATCCATAAGATATATTAAAATATAATTATGTGGATCGAGACCTCAAATTACATCCCATTGTCTAAACCATCCATAGTATATATTAAAATATAATTATGTGGATCGAGACCTCAAATTACATCCCATTGTCTAAACCATCCATAAGTATATATTAAAATATAATTATGTGGAGACCTCAAATTACATCCCATTGTCTAAACCATCCATTAGTATATATTAAAATATAATTATGTGGAGACCTCAAATTACATCCCATTGTCTAAACCATCCATAAGATATACTAAAATATAATTATGTGGAGACCTCAAATTACATCCCATTGTCTAAACCATCCATAAGATATATTAAAATATAATTATGTGGATCGAGACCTCAAATTACATCCCATTGTCTAAACCATCCATAAGATATATTAAAATATAATTATGTGGATCGAGACCTCAAATTACATCCCATTGTCTAAACCATCCATAAGTATATATTAAAATATAATTATGTGGAGACCTCAAATTACATCCCATTGTCTAAACCATCCATAAGATATATATAAAATATAATTATGTGGAGACCTCAAATTACATCCCATTGTCTAAACCATCCATAAGTATATACTAAAATATAATTATGTCAAATTACATCGAGACCTCAAATTACATCCCATTGTCTAAACCATCCATAAGATATATTAAAATATAATTATGTGGATCGAGACCTCAAATTACATCCCATTGTCTAAACCATCCATAAGATATATTAAAATATAATTATGTGGATCGAGACCTCAAATTACATCCCATTGTCTAAACCATCCATAAGTATATACTAAAATATAATTATGTGGAGACCTCAAATTACATCCCATTGTCTAAACCATCCATTAGTATATATTAAAATATAATTATGTGGAGACCTCAAATTACATCCCATTGTCTAAACCATCCATAAGATATACTAAAATATAATTATGTGGAGACCTCAAATTACATCCCATTGTCTAAACCATCCATAAGATATATTAAAATATAATTATGTGGATCGAGACCTCAAATTACATCCCATTGTCTAAAATCCATCCATAAGATATATTAAAATATAATTATGTGGATCGAGACCTCAAATTACATCCCATTGTCTAAACCATCCATAAGTATATACTAAAATATAATTATGTGGAGACCTCAAATTACATCCCATTGTCTAAACCATCCATTAGTATATATTAAAATATAATTATGTGGAGACCTCAAATTACATCCCATTGTCTAAACCATCCATTAGTATATATTAAAATATAATTATGTGGAGACCTCAAATTACATCCCATTGTCTAAACCATCCATAAGATATACTAAAATATAATTATGTGGAGACCTCAAATTACATCCCATTGTCTAAACCATCCATAAGTATATACTAAAATATAATTATGTGGAGACCTCAAATTACATCCCATTGTCTAAACCATCCATAAGATATATTAAAATATAATTATGTGGATCGAGACCTCAAATTACATCCCATTGTCTAAACCATCCATAAGATATATTAAAATATAATTATGTGGATCGAGACCTCAAATTACATCCCATTGTCTAAACCATCCATAAGATATATTAAAATATAATTATGTGGAGACCTCAAATTACATCCCATTGTCTAAACCATCCATAAGTATATACTAAAATATAATTATGTGGAGACCTCAAATTACATCCCATTGTCTAAACCATCCATAAGATATACTAAAATATAATTATGTGGAGACCTCAAATTACATCCCATTGTCTAAACCATCCATAAGATATATTAAAATATAATTATGTGGATCGAGACCTCAAATTACATCCCATTGTCTAAACCATCCATAAGATATATTAAAATATAATTATGTGGATCGAGACCTCAAATTACATCCCATTGTCTAAACCATCCATAAGTATATATTAAAATATAATTATGTGGAGACCTCAAATTACATCCCATTGTCTAAACCATCCATTAGTATATATTAAAATATAATTATGTGGAGACCTCAAATTACATCCCATTGTCTAAACCATCCATAAGTATATACTAAAATATAATTATGTGGAGACCTCAAATTACATCCCATTGTCTAAACCATCCATAAGATATATTAAAATATAATTATGTGGATCGAGACCTCAAATTACATCCCATTGTCTAAACCATCCATAAGATATATTAAAATATAATTATGTGGATCGAGACCTCAAATTACATCCCATTGTCTAAACCATCCATAAGATATATTAAAATATAATTATGTGGATCGAGACCTCAAATTACATCCCATTGTCTAAACCATCCATTAGTATATATTAAAATATAATTATGTGGAGACCTCAAATTACATCCCATTGTCTAAACCATCCATTAGTATATATTAAAATATAATTATGTGGAGACCTCAAATTACATCCCATTGTCTAAACCATCCATAAGTATATATTAAAATATAATTATGTGGATCGAGACCTCAAATTACATCCCATTGTCTAAACCATCCATAAGATATACTAAAATATAATTATGTGGAAGTGAGACACCTCAAATTACATCCCATTGTCTAAACTAATCCATTCAGTATATATATTAAATATAATTATGTGGAGACCTCAAATTACATCCCATTGTCTAAACCATCCATAAGTATATATTAAAATATAATTATGTGGATGGAGACCTCAAATTACATCCCATTGTCTAGAACCATCCAAATTACATCCCATTAAGATATATTAAAATATAATTATGTGGAGACCTCAAATTACATCCCATTGTCTAAACCATCCATAAGTATATATTAAAATATAATTATGTGGATCGAGACCTCAAATTACATCCCATTGTCTAAACCATCCATAAGATATATTAAAATATAATTATGTGGGAGACCTCAAATTACATCCCATTGTCTAAACCATCCATATAGATATATTAAAATATAATTATGTTGATCGAGACCTCAAATTACATCCCATTGTCTAAACCATCCATAAGATATACTAAAATATAATTATGTGGAGACCTCAAATTACATCCCATTGTCTAAACCATCCATTAGTATATATTAAAATATAATTATGTGGAGACCTCAAATTACATCCCATTGTCTAAACCATCCATAAGTATATACTAAAATATAATTATGTGGAGACCTCAAATTACATCCCATTGTCTAAACCATCCATAAGATATATTAAAATATAATTATGTGGATCGAGACCTCAAATTACATCCCATTGTCTAAACCATCCATAAGTATATACTAAAATATAATTATGTGGAGACCTCAAATTACATCCCATTGTCTAAACCATCCATTAGTATATATTAAAATATAATTATGTGGAGACCTCAAATTACATCCCATTGTCTAAACCATCCATCTAGTATATATTAAAATATAATTATGTGAACGAGACCTCAAATTACATCCCATTGTCTAAACCATCCATAAGATATATTAAAATATAATTATGTGGAGACCTCAAATTACATCCCATTGTCTAAACCATCCATAAGATATACTAAAATATAATTATGTGGATCACCTCAAATACAAACGTCATCCATTGTCTAAACCATCCATAAGTATATATTAAAATATAATTATGTGGGAGACCTCAAATTACATCCCATTGTCTAAACCATCCATAAGTATATATTAAAATATAATTATGTGGAGACCTCAAATTACATCCCATTGTCTAAACCATCCATAAGATATATTAAAATATAATTATGGATCGAGACCTCAAATTACATCCCATTGTCTAAACCATCCATAAGTATATACTAAAATATAATTATGTGGAGACCTCAAATTACATCCCATTGTCTAAACCATCCATAAGATATATTAAAATATAATTATGTGGATCGAGACCTCAAATTACATCCCATTGTCTAAACCATCCATAAGATATATTAAAATATAATTATGTGGATCGAGACCTCAAATTACATCCCATTGTCTAAACCATCCATAAGATATATTAAAATATAATTATGTGGAGAGACCTCAAATTACATCCCATTGTCTAAACATCCATAAGATATATTAACATAAATTATGTGGAGACCTAAATTACATCCCATTGTCTAAACCATCCATAATATATATATTAAAATATAATTATGTGGATCGAGACCTCAAATTACATCCCATTGTCTAAACCATCCATAAGATATATTAAAATATAATTATGTGGATCGAGACCTCAAATTACATCCCATTGTCTAAACCATCCATAAGTATATACTAAAATATAATTATGTGGAGACCTCAAATTACATCCCATTGTCTAAACCATCCATAAGATATATTAAAATATAATTATGTGGATCGAGACCTCAAATTACATCCCATTGTCTAAACCATCCATAAGTATATATTAAAATATAATTATGTGGAGACCTCAAATTACATCCCATTGTCTAAACCATCCATAAGATATACTAAAATATAATTATGTGGAGACCTCAAATTACATCCCATTGTCTAAACCATCCATAAGTATATACTAAAATATAATTATGTGGAGACCTCAAATTACATCCCATTGTCTAAACCATCCATAAGATATATTAAAATATAATTATGTGGATCGAGACCTCAAATTACATCCCATTGTCTAAACCATCCATAAGCATAAGATATATTAAAATATAATTATGTGGATCGAGACCTCAAATTACATCCCATTGTCTAAACCATCCATAAGTATATACTAAAATATAATTCAAAAATGTCAGCTCATTAATAAACAAAAATATATTAATAAACATTACTTTACGAAATGTTAATGGTAACCATAGCAACTCTAAGCCACACCCACTTACCAGAGTATTCAGTATGTTTATAAAGGTCATTTTTTAATCAATAGGTACTTCAGCTCCAGATATAAGTAGTTTGTAGCTCTGTTCGTTAAACAATGATAACCATAGCACGGTATAACACTGTTTATACCATATCGAAATGATTTGAATTGACTATCAAGTTGTGTATTAAGATGATAAGTGATAATAAATGATAATATATTCTATATGATTAGGACCATGTGAATGGTATATTACCACCTCCTGGTTTAAGATCAATGACCTAAAGATATAAAATAATATGACCAGTTATCTGGTTATCTATTTGGTCATTCCCAGAATGTCTAATCCCAAAATGTCTAATCCCATAATGTCTAAAGGTGATAACTGAGGTGTTAATATAACAGAGTATTCAATGTATGCTGATTTTGAGCTTCCTTTAGTGCAATCACTTGAACTTCAATTTCCCAGTGCTTGTATTCATGGCTGCTACTTTCTTTTACGCAGTGTCTGTGGAGAAAAGTACAGAGTCTTGGGGACTAGTGGAAGAGTACAAAGAAGATGGCTCTATCAGGCAATTTATACAAAAAGAGTGCAGCATTGCTTTTGTGCCATCCAATTTTGTTTGAGTTGCTTGGAATGGATTAAAAACTGAAATACCAGATGATGACAAGGGATGAAGAGCTACTCAGATTATTTGACCAAAACTGGATGAATGGTCATTTTGAAAACCACGTATGTGCATAAACTACTTTGCTCACAGTAGCCTAAAACCAATAATCATTAGAACGGATGGCACAATAGGTTAAAAAGAATAGCGAGAAAGGCACCTCTAACATTTATGAAGTGCTTGAACTCTTTCAAAAAGAACAAGCAGCTACTGAAGTCACTATTTTACAGCTACAGGCAGGAGGATTGCACAAAGCTAAAAGATGAAGGTAAATTCAAAGAGAAGAGAAGATAAATTTCTGAAAGGATGAACTTACTAATGGGAATAGAAGGTTGAATCATACATTTCTGTAATTAGACACTGTGTTGTTTCATTTGATTTTTTAAAATATAGCTTTTCTGATTAGACAATCATTCATTAACACCTCAGTTATCACCTTTAGACATTTAGGGGATTAGACATTCTAGGATTAGACATTCTGGGATTAGACATTTTGGGATTAGACATTCTGGGATGTTTCCATCTATTTAACCATCTGTCCATTCATTTTTCTTTTATCCATCTATTCATCTCCTCATCTGTTAATCTATTTTCTTGTCCATCCATCCATTCATTCATCTTTCTATCCATCCATTCATTCACTAGTGACATTAAATTGTTCATTTATCTAACGTTCTTTGTTGGTCCTGGTAGCTTGTTAGCTCTTGATTGTTTTGTCCATCCATCAAATCCATCACTCCATTATACCTTCAACTATTGATTCCATTGATCCATCATCAATCCATCAGGCCATTGACTCATCCATCAATCAATCCATTATACATTAAACTATGATCAATCATCCATCAATAATCACTCCATTGAATAATCCACGCCATCATCCCATCATACCTTGAACTCATCCATCAATCAAATCAGGTAGCAATTCAACTATTGATCCATTGAATCAATCCATCAGGCATAGTATCCATGAAATTATTGAGCCAGTGATAAATTCCATCAATCAATACAGAATCAGCAAACCATTAGCCTTAAATAGTGGGTAGAATGATAAATCTATCCATCATGATACAGTGAACGATTGATCAATGTATCTAATCAATCATCCATCTATCCCATACCTTAG
>NW_024535023.1:0-12500 GCF_016097555.1 Gigantopelta aegis
AAACATTACATTTACACCAAGCAAACGTTTTAACAAGTGTTATGTATTAATACTGTAAAGGTTATTTTAAAAAGGAAATTTGAAATAGTGAAATACGTTTTTGTTTTTTTTAAAAGAAGCGAATATGCCAATTTTAATAACTATTGGTGCAAGTGGCTTAATCTTTTAAAGTTGAAAAATGATACACAAATTCAGTGAAAATTCTGTTTGCAAATTGTACTCATTTTCCTTACCACTATTTCTTCTACTGCATAAAAACACATCAAATCAATTGTTTTCATCAGCATCTTCTTCCTCCTATGCTTTTCTTGTCACGAGTAACAAGATAATTTTATACATATAAATAGCAAAAGTATATTAGTATATATGTTTACGTATGTATGTGTATCAGTGTGTGTGCACACACACACACACACACACACACACACACACACACACACACACACACACACATATATATATATATATATATATATATATATATATATATATATATATATATATCTGAAGCCTTTCAGTCGCATTAGAACGAGATAAACACACTCATTTAATCTTACTAAAGTAATAAAGACCGTTCTGACAGTTTAATAAAATATATATTATTGAACATATATGTAATACAAAATCTCGCATGCGTAGTACGTGTTCACCCGAATGACGTCATGTCCTTATCAGGACGCTAAGCATTCTGTCAATTCCACAACGAAGTCATTTGTGTTATTTAATAAACATTTTATTGATCATGGTATATAAGGGTGGTATCGTATGTAGTAAGTATGTAATAATGCGTAATAGTTATACCACTAGACCGCTACGCTATAAACTCGTACGATAAACAACATGAGAAAACAACTGGTATGTTCTGTATGTTTGTATACAAAAATATTACAAGACATTTAGGTGCATTGACAATTCTTAAAATAGACAAACATCAATATTTTACCCAGGGGAGAAATCTTTAAAACTGTCATGGATGTTACTTCCAATATATTTACCATAAGAATAACAGCACTCATCCAAAAGATAAATACAATTGTGTTTTCTATTCTTAGTTGTGTTTCTCATTCTAAATGTTATCTTGTTTCATAAAGACTTTTTATGAGAGTAACAATAATTGGGTCTTTGGACTATTCACTGGTGTTACCTGAAGTTATCGACTGTTTCGAAAATACTATGATAGTATATAGAATTACTGAACACCATTGTTCTGACTTTATAACATCTGTGCAATGAGTATATTGTTTTTGGATGTGGGTTTGTTTGTTTTTTCAAAATATGATTTAAGATTATATCAGTTGTATTGTAATTATATGGCAATATATGTTTAAAAACTGTAAATAAAATGAATTTTTTATAATTGTCGTTTTCTATATATGTATATATGTTTTTTTCTACAGAAGGCGGTTATAAGGATGATGGTATATCCAAGGGAAAAAGTGTTCAAGAACTAGCTGCACTATTTCAATCAAAAGGTGAACCACCTAGGCCAGATAAATCGGTAAGAGCGTTATAAACGTTATAATCCATTTGATTCTATTTGAAAAGCCCCAGTGGTTTAGTTGATCTGTTACTTTTTATCTTCACTTGAAAACGTGCAGTATGAACGTGACTTCCCTAGGAAAAGTTAAAACTTAAACACTCTGATGTGGGTCGGTGGGTGTGTGTGGGTGTGTGTGTGTGTGTGGGGGGGGGGTGACGTTGCACAATAATTATTGGTTTATGCTTTATTGGTCTGCTGTCATGTTTCCTCTGTATATTTGGTTTAATTATAATTTTAGTTTTGTGGTTGTTAGTATACAAAAACAAATGTATTCACGTCCTCTACACGTGATGAGTTCTGGTACAACCCTTGTTATGTCGAATAATGTGGCAGTAAAACAGTCTTAACCTAGTGCACCCGAACCTTCAATGGACCTAACAGCCATTGGAGTCATTGAGACTCTATACCCGATATAGTGCATCCGAACCTTCAATGGACCTAACAGCCATTGGAGTCATTGAGACTCTATACCCGATATAGTGCAGCCGAACCTTCAATGGACCTAACAGCCATTGGAGTCATTGAGACTCTATACCCGATATAGTGTACCCGAACCTTCAATGGACCTAACAGCCATTGGAGTCATTGAGACTCTATACCCGATATAGTGCACCCGAACCTTCAATGGAACTAACAGCCATTGGAGTCATTGAGACTTTATACCCTATACAGTGTACCCGAACCTTCAATGGACCTAACAGCCATTGGAGTCATTGAGACTCTATACTCGATATAGTGCATCCGAACCTTCAATGGACCTAACAGCCATTAGAGTCATTGAGACTCTATACCCGATATAGCGCACCCGAACCTTCAATGGACCTAACAGCCATTGGAGTCATTGAGACTCTATACCCGATATAGCGCACCCGAACCTTCAATGGACCTAACAGCCATTGGAGTCATTGAGACTCTATACCCGATATAGTGTACCCGAACCTTCAATGGACCTAACAGCCATTGGAGTCATTGAGACTCTATACCCGAAATAGTGTACCCGAACCTTCAATGGACCTAACAGCCACTGCAGTCATTGAGACTTTATACCCGATATAGTGCATCTGAACCTTCAATGGACCTAACAGCCATTGGAGTCATTGAGACTCTATTCCCGATATAGTGCATCCGAACCTTCAATGGACCTAACAGCCATTGGAGTCATTGAGACTCTATACCCGATATAGCGCACCCGAACCTTCAATGGACCTAACAGCCACTGGAGTCATTGAGACTCTATACCCGAAATAGCGCACCCGAACCTTCAATGGACCTAACATCCATTGGAGTCATTGAACCTTTATACCCGATATAGTGCATCCAAACCTTCAATGGACCTAACAGCCAGTGGAGTCATTGAACCTTTATACCCTATATAGTGCATCCAAACCTTCAATGGACCTAACAGCCATTGGAGTCATTGAGACTCTATACCCAATATAGTGCATCCGAACCTTCAATGGACCTAACAGCCATTGGAGTCATCGAGACTCTGTACCCGATATAGTGCATCCAAACCTTCAATGGACCTAACATCCATTGGAGTCATCGAGACTCTGTACCCGATATAGTGCATCCAAACCTTCAATGGACCTAACATCCATTGGAGTCATTGAGACTTTGTACCCAATATAGTGCATCCGAACCTTCAATGGACCTAACAGCCATTGGAGTCATCGAGACTCTATACCCGATATAGTGCAGCCGAACCTTCAATGGACCTAACAGCCATTGGAGTCATTGAGACTCTATACCCGATATAGTGTACCCGAACCTTCAATGGACCTAACAGCCATTGGAGTCATTGAGACTCTATACCCGATATAGTGCACCCGAACCTTCAATGGAACTAACAGCCATTGGAGTCATTGAGACTTTATACCCTATACAGTGTACCCGAACCTTCAATGGACCTAACAGCCATTGGAGTCATTGAGACTCTATACTCGATATAGTGCATCCGAACCTTCAATGGACCTAACAGCCATTAGAGTCATTGAGACTCTATACCCGATATAGCGCACCCGAACCTTCAATGGACCTAACAGCCATTGGAGTCATTGAGACTCTATACCCGATATAGCGCACCCGAACCTTCAATGGACCTAACAGCCATTGGAGTCATTGAGACTCTATACCCGATATAGTGTACCCGAACCTTCAATGGACCTAACAGCCATTGGAGTCATTGAGACTCTATACCCGAAATAGTGTACCCGAACCTTCAATGGACCTAACAGCCACTGCAGTCATTGAGACTTTATACCCGATATAGTGCATCTGAACCTTCAATGGACCTAACAGCCATTGGAGTCATTGAGACTCTATTCCCGATATAGTGCATCCGAACCTTCAATGGACCTAACAGCCATTGGAGTCATTGAGACTCTATACCCGATATAGCGCACCCGAACCTTCAATGGACCTAACAGCCACTGGAGTCATTGAGACTCTATACCCGAAATAGCGCACCCGAACCTTCAATGGACCTAACATCCATTGGAGTCATTGAACCTTTATACCCGATATAGTGCATCCAAACCTTCAATGGACCTAACAGCCAGTGGAGTCATTGAACCTTTATACCCTATATAGTGCATCCAAACCTTCAATGGACCTAACAGCCATTGGAGTCATTGAGACTCTATACCCAATATAGTGCATCCGAACCTTCAATGGACCTAACAGCCATTGGAGTCATCGAGACTCTGTACCCGATATAGTGCATCCAAACCTTCAATGGACCTAACATCCATTGGAGTCATCGAGACTCTGTACCCGATATAGTGCATCCAAACCTTCAATGGACCTAACATCCATTGGAGTCATTGAGACTTTGTACCCAATATAGTGCATCCGAACCTTCAATGGACCTAACAGCCATTGGAGTCATCGAGACTCTATACCCGATATAGTGCATCCGAACCTTCAATGGACCTAACAGCCACTGGAGTCATCGAGACTCTGTACCCGATATAGTGCATCCAAACCTTCAATGGACCTAACAGCCATTGGAGTCATCGAGACTTTATACCCGATATAGTGCATCCGAACCTTCAATGGACCTAACAGCCATTGTAGTCATCGAGACTCTATACCCGATATAGTGCATCCGAACCTTCAATGGACCTAACAGCCATTGGAGTCATCGAGACTCTATACCCGATATAGTGCATCCAAACCTTCAATGGACCTAACAGCCATTGGAGTCATCGAGACTCTATACCCGATATAGTGCATCCAAACCTTCAATGGACCTAACAGCCATTGGAGTCATCGAGACTCTATACCCGATATAGTGCATCCAAACCTTCAATGGACCTAACATCCATTGGAGTCATCGAGACTCTATACCCGATATAGTGCATCCAAACCTTCAATGGACCTAACAGCCATTGGAGTCATCGAGACTCTATACCCGATATAGTGTACCCGAACCTTCAATGGACCTAACAGCCATTGGAGTCATTGAGACTCTATACCCGATATAGTGCATCCAAACCTTCAATGGACCTAACAGCCATTGGAGTCATTGAGACTCTATACCCGATATAGTGCACCCGAACCTTCAATGGACCCAATAGCCAGTGGAGTCATTGGAACTCAAAACCTAATATGTTCATAATGGTGATTTCCTGATAATTCATAATAAGATCAGTTGATAAACGAACTTCATAATTAGACCAGTCTACTCTTTTCAGCATTATTGTACAAAGACATCTCGGAAATTAAAAGACACCGACTTACTTCAGACGACTTCCAGTGCAATGACACCAAGCACGACAGATCCAGGTACTCTATCTATTCATGAAAATGTTCATGATAAAATCACAAACAAAAAAAAGTAAATATGAAAAAACACCTAGCTAAATTGGAATTGTCAGGTATGTTAGAGAGTAAATTAATAGAATTGTGTTCAAAAACTAAAAATACATATTGGTAATAATTAAAATAAATTTCAAATAATAAATATTTTACAAATATCGGGCATCGTTTAGATATTACTACCAAGGCAATGGTACATAGAAACACAATTATATATTGCTTATAATATACAAAAGTATTGAACCAAAGTGACTGCACTTACGAGGCCCTATCCTAATTAGAAATATTATAACAATATCGACAAAATATTTATTGTTTAAAGTACAATCTCTCAGTCTGTTTAAAATGTTTGCAGAATGACTACTGGTAGCTAGTGTGAACTTACTCAATGTATATTTCAAGACACGTGAAACCGTTGATGATATTAAAATAACATCCATTCACCCAAAGATCAAGGCGAAGGTGTTGCGCGTTAAAAAGAGTTGTCTAGTATGCCAAGTGAATATAATTATTTATAATCCAATATTTGACAAAAATTAACTTTGTAATCTGTGACTTTAATATATGTGTGTATATTATTCCAGATTGTGATTTTTTGGACAAAGAACTACGAATTGTTTTGATTGGCATGACTGGTTCAGGGAAAAGCTCATCTGGCAATTCCATTCTTGGCTTTGACAAGAAACAAGGCATTAAATCGGAGGCTAGTTCTACGTCAGTTACAGCGACATGCTCAGTTAGAAAGGCTGAGCGATTTGACTGTAATCTAGTGGTCATTGATACTCCTGGCACGTGTGATACTAGCCAATCAGAGGGAAAGATCAGCAAGGAGATTATCCAGAGCATTACCATGTCAGCACCAGGTCCTCATGCATTCATCATGGTTCTAAGAGTCAAGCGATTTACCAAAGAAGAACAAGATACAATTAAATACTTCAAAGATGTATTTGGAAACGAAATGTTAAACTATTTGTTCTTGCTTTTTACTGGACTTGACGATCTTGAAGAGGATGACAAAACCCTACAAACATTTCTAGATGATGCTACAGGAGAACTTAAACAACTAATCCAAGAATGTGGTGGCAAATGCACTGCAATAAACAATCGAGAAAAGGGCGTTACAGTGAAAGAAATGCAAGTTAAGGAGTTGATAGATATTATCAAGAGGAATGTGGCCAAACATAATGGAAAATATTTTACAACAGACATAATGAAAGCAGCAGAGCAAGAAATTCGTAAGCGGGAAGCCATAATACGACAAGAAAAAGAAGAAGAACTTAGAAAGAAAACAGAAAACATCCGGAAAGAAGTAGAAGAAAAGTTTGAAAAACGACGAAAAGAAATGGAAAAAGAAAACAAAGAATTGAAGGGCAACTTGGAAGAATTGATGGAAAAACTAGAAGAAGAAAAGCAAACGATGCTGGCAGAACGCACCACACTATTAAGGCAGGAACAGGTGAACATCGCCGAAGTGGTTAGAAACGAAGTCCGAAAGCAAGCCGAAACCAATGATTCCTTCATAGACACTGTCGGAGATGCATTCTGTAGCATAGGGAGAATCGTGAAATATCCTTGGAGAAAAATATTCCAATAAAAATTAAATTGAAAATAAATAATCTGGTAAAAGAACACATGTATCAGCAGATTACGTCTTATAAGTATAAAAGGCCTAAACATTTGTGTTACCAGGTGCATGCCAAAATAAACACATAGGTAGCAAACGCGGCCTTTTGGGGGGGTTATGGGTGCTTCGGTGTTACCTAAATATATATATATATTTGAAACATTGAAAGAAAGAAATAAGGGTCGACCTTCCTGGAAACACACGTTTTTATGCCTAATTATTGTTTTTGTGATTATTTTGTGATTTAGTTTTTGGTGATTTTTGTTTTGTTTTAATATTTGATTGTTGAGTGACAAGATAAGTGTCGATAGCTCTTTTTGTATTATTTTCATATTAACTAATGATGTTACATTTAAAAAATTAGTTTTTACCTTGTTCAAAATATATACAGTCGAACGAGTATACAAGGGCCACTGAACGTGTATATAAGGGCTACTCAACATGTATATAAGGGTGACTGAACTTGTATGTAATTTAATTGGCTTACCAATTTCCAAATTTAATAGCACCACCTTACCCTCTGCCTGTTACCGGTTCCGACCGGGCGGCTGGTGCTTCCTTGCATCATACAGCGCAGGCAGTCCTCCCCTTACCCACCACACCTTTCCTGTCATGGACAGAGGGGCCGGCCGAGGTCGACACATGTGCCCATGATAGGCGTGCGCTACAACAGCTTGCTCTGAATGTGCACATTAAATCATAGTCCAGTACATTCCATGTATAAGGGCTATTGGACGTGTACATAAGGGCCACTGAACTTGTATATAAGCAGGCACAGGTTTTTATCCTCAGCCTGTTACCGGTCACGGCCAGACTGTTAGTGCTCTCTTGCACCTGCCAGTGCAGGCCCCTCCTCCTATCCACCCCAACCTTTTCTGTCCTGGACGGAGAAGCTGGCCAAGGCCGGCACCTGTGCCCAGGACAGACGTGCATTAAAACAGCTTGCTCTGAATGTGCACGTTAAACCCTATTGGATTGGATTTGATTGTATATAAGGGCCACTGAACGTGTATTTAAGGGCCACTCCAAGGATTGTTTAAGTGTCTATTCTTTAACCGGCTTCAGTGGCGCAGGGTAAAACCATCGGACTACAGGCTAGTAGGTACAGGGTTCGCATCCCGGTACCGGCTCCAACCCATAAGGGTAGGTGTAAGACCACTACACCCTCTTCTCTCTCACTAAACAACTAACACACTGGCCTGGGAAGACAGCCCATATAGCTGAGGTGTGTGCCCAGGACAGAGTGCTTGAACATTAATTGGAGATAAGCACGAAAATGAGTTGAAATGAAAATGTTTCTTCTTTATGACGAACCAGATAGACTGCGCTATCGATTAGTGTGATAGTGACGTCGAGAAAGAAAATCGATCAAAGAGGGGAGGGGGATGCAAGTTGGCGGCACTGACCTAAGCTTTCCACAGAGGGGAGGGGTTTGCATGTTGGCGGCACTGATCTAAGCTTTCCACAGAGATCAGAGTACAAACATTTTGTAACAAGAGCCTATATGTAAACAAAAGATACCTTTTTAGACAGACTGTGCACATCGTTAGAAGCGGGTGTCTAGTGCGAGTTAATTCATACATTAAATAGTCCTTTCTTCTATAGATATACTGAACAGCAAAAGAAACACAAGTTACAATACGAATACGAATGGTATTTATTTTTAGATAGCATTGTACAAAACTGATGTAAACTAATGAAAAAAATATTGAAGCCAAAAGTTTTTTAACTTCAAGGAATGTCAATAGGCATCAGTCATAAATGATAACAAGGGCAGACAACCAATTCAGAGTAATCAATAATCAATATCTTTATGTCCACCATTTGCATTCACAACTGCGACACACCTTCTGTACATGGAATGGATCAGACGGTTGATAAAGGCCATGGGGATAAGTGGAAAGGTCTGAAGTATGATTACCTGAAGCTGAGCTGCATTTCTTGGTCGTGGACGAACTTGATCAATTCTTCTTTTCAGCTCGTCCCATAAATGTTCAATTAAATTTAAGTCAGCACTAAGGGCTGGCCAAGGCAAAATTCTGATGTTATGCTGCTGTAAGAAGTGAACCGTAACCCGAGCTGTGTGTGGTCTGGTGTTATCATGCTGGAACGTGTATTGCGGATGCCGAGCAAAAAAAAAGGCACTGTATGGGGTCTGAGGGCCTGATCAATGTAACGCTGAGCTGTAATACCATTACCCCTTCCCGGACCAATATTCTGGAAGACAACTGGGCTAAGTCTTTGATTCAGGCCAATTGCAGCCCATATCATAACACTTGGACCACCCCATGGATCTCTTTCCATCACACACTGATCATCATAACGATATCCACGTCTGCGCCATGTTCGAACTCTTCCATCAGCATGGGATATGCAAACCCGAGTTCCATCTGTAAAGATCACATGTCTCCACTGCTGATAACGCCAATTCCGGTGAAATGTGGCCCACTGTAAACGGTTCTGTCGGTGCTGCTGAGTCAAACTGGGACGACGGGCAGGACGACGACAACTGAGAGTGTTTATACAGAATCTACGTCTAACTGTATCACCACTGATGGATCGGTTGTGGACTCCAATTGTCTGTCGAGCTGTTTCATTGGCTGTTAGGAATGGATCGCGAAGATGCAAGCGATGAATATGTCTGTCCTGTCGTTGGGTGGTGACACAAGGACGGCCACTTCGTGGAAGGTCAGCAGTACTGTTGGTGGTGACAAAACGATCTTGCAGATGATAAATGGTTGTGATGTGAACGTTAAAAGCATTGGCAACATTACTAACGCTTTCACCTGCCTGTAGGCGTCCGATTGCTTTTTCCCGCTGTTGTGAGGTAAGTCTTGGCGTATTTGTACGACATAAATATTGGTGAATAAAAAAAATTAAAATTGGGTATTTTTATACCCTATAATGTCATGAACAAAGCATGCTTGTTGATTTTCACGAGGATCTCTTACTTGACCATTCCATGACATTTTCCTGTGGTATGTTTTGACGACATGCTTCAACTGTAAATGCTTCAAAATACAGCCATTACATTACATGCAGGTGAAAAATCTAACTTTTCAATTAATTATTAGCCTCTTTAAAAAAAACATCTTTTGCTGTTGAGTATACATATAATAATGGGCTGGGGTGTTACAAACATTCCTTTCTTCCCCTAATAACCGCTGATTGAATGGATTGTTTTATACATTGCTTTTTTAAATTTAATACCTAATAATTTCTGCTTTTAAAACAATGAGTTGGGGCGTAAGAAACATTCCTTTCTTCCTCTACTATAAATTGTATAAAGAAAGTGAAAATCGTGTCCACTGTCATTATACACTAGAATGTTGTCCCCTAATAACCATTGATTAAATAGACAGTCCTTTATTTTATTAAACTGCTAATCATTTCTGCTTTTACAGCAATGGGCTGAGGTGTCGCCAACATTCCTTTTTTCACCTAATAACCGCTGATTAAGTGTGTATATACATTCCTTTCTTTTATTCCAGACGTAACAAGTTCTGTTTTTAAAACAATGGGTTGGGGCATAAGAAACATTCTTTTCTTCCCCAACTAAAAAGTGTATAAAGAAAGTGAAAATCGTGTCTATTGTCATTATACACTAGTATTATCAAACTACGTCTCTCTCTCTCTCTCTCTCTCTCTCTCTCTCTCTCTCTCTCTCTCTCTCTCTCTCTCTCTCTCTCTCTCTCTCTCTCTCTCTCTCTCTCTCTCTATCTATCTATCTCTCATTGGGCTATTTATCTTTCCCATCAAGTGTGTGCTATCCTGTTTGTGCGATGATGCATATAAAAGATCCCGTGCTACTAACTAAGACACTATATTTCGGAATTACCAAATCTTTGACACCCAATAGCCAATGATTAAGAAACAAAACAAACGTTCTTAACTCACTAAAATCTTCTCATCCAGTACATATAGAGATATGTGGGCATACTGATCCCTCCCCACCCACGCAAACCCAGCCCCACCCACATCTACGATGGAATCTTTTATGGAAAATAACTTTATTTGTATTGTTGGTTTCTTTAAGAACATCGTCGATTTCTCCAGTGAAGCTGTTTTTAAACTAAAAATGTCCAATCGATTTTTGGTATAATTTCAGTGAATGGTTATCCAGTGATGGGTTTTTTCAAGTTGTGACTGTTGATATTTTTATTGGTAACAGTACTCATATTGATTTGCTCATCCACCAGTACTATCTGTGCCAAAAAAAAAAGAGAGAAAAAAAAAGGATAAAGGTGTGACGTTTGTATACCTGTATTCACTTGTAAAGAAAATAGGCAGTAAAGGTTGCAAAGGGTAATTTTTACCTTTAGCTGCTATGTATTTAAATGTAAATCAATATATAGTCATTTGTTAAGAGGAAGGATATTGTGTACAATCTTAAACTGGAACTATCTGAGCTCGGTACTTACAGTACAACGGAAAGGCATTCTATTTGTTTTATTCATACATTTTTGATAATTACCGTTTTTCTTCCCATTTCAAACTATTTTTAAGTTTTATACTATTTGCATCCTTTTAGATTCATTTTTAAAACATAATTCCATGAAATTTATGAAAATCGGAATCAATATTATAATTTCTTTTAAAATCACAATATTTTAAGATACTGCCTTTTTAATCTAGTAAATAATTTATATATCGAATTTCTGCAATATTCCAGTCTTTGAAATTTATTGATTGACTATTTATTTTCATATCGTCATTAAAGCATGTAAACTGAGTATGAAATGCAAATACGATGCTGACAGAATGTCTTTCCAAATGACATTTTTTATTCCATCGTAATGAAATACATTTGTAGTTGTCTTATTTTCATTACATAATAATGTTTTCCGTTTGGAATTTGTAGTCATTTTGCATTTTCACCATATAATTGTTTGTGCTATAATGTAATCATAAATACCAGGCACCTTAATAACACAATATTTTAGTCATTTGTTGACGTTTACGTTTGTCTGGTTTTCCGCTCCATATAAATTTAAAACCTTACTTTGTAAGTTTTGGATATCATATCCTTGATCGGTGGGTTTGGTATGAACGAAAATAAATGGTTTAGTTTACGAAGCATTAAGGACACCATAATTGTATTTCCACCTAAAGGTGTTAATGCCCTACATGACTACTCTTTCAATGCACGTGTATTTTCAACATGTTTCTGATATTTAATTACTATCATATTTTCTAAATCTGTATCACAATGGACGCCAAGTAATGTAAATATTTTGTACACGCCATTCTATACAAATGTTGTACCTGTCCTGATTAATGCCATTTTGTCAGTATTAGTCTAAAACGGAGACAATAAATGTAACAGTGTTTCCTACTTTTAACTCCCATAACATATTGTGTTTCTGTATTAATATGTATTAAAGATATATATATATATATATATATATATATATATATATCCATGTTCGTATCGAAATACCAAAGCTAAAAAAACAATTCAATTTGTCTGAAATATAATTCCAACACACCGAATCAAATGCATTCTCAAAGTCG
>NW_024535024.1:0-15363 GCF_016097555.1 Gigantopelta aegis
GTCAAAAATTGCCAAATGTTTGACATTCAATAGCCGATGATTGATAAATCAATGTCCTCTAGTAGTGTCGTTAAACTCAACAAACTTTAAAAAGCATGAAAAAGATCCCTTGCTACTAATATAAAAATGTAGCAGATTTCCTCTCTGAGACTGTCAAAATGACCATATGTTTGACATCCAATAGGCAATGATTAATATATCAATATGCTCTAGTGGTGTCGTTAAAAGAAACACATTTTTAACTTTATTCGAATAAAACATTATAATTGAATATTGGGACCGAACACTCAATATGGATCTATTTTGTTTGTAGAGAAATGCCCAGCTAAAAACACAGACCCGTCCGCGTGTAAACTGCCGGCCTACAAAGACGCCTGTTGGAAATACAGTAACTGGGCTCCCCAGTACTGCCCTTTCTTCTGCGGACTTTGCTAGGGTAAGGCGGGTTTCGTTCTACATGTGTATCAGTAAATTAGTGAATATTCTTTTTATAATTTAATAATTGTGTTTGTATGTGTGTGTGCGTGTGCGTGTGTTAAATATATGAATATTTGAGGTCGGAGAGAATCACAGACAGACAGACCGATATACAGACAGACAGAGAGAGAGAGAGAGAGAGAGAGAGAGAGAGAGAGAGAGAGAGAGAGGAGAGAGGGGGTTGGTTGCGGGTTGCTACAAAAAAAAAACACAAAACACAAACAGAACGAGAGAGAGAGAGAGAGAGAGAGAGAGAGAGAGAGAGAGAGAGAGAGAGAGAGAGAGAGACAGACAGACAGACAGAGAGAGTGAGACAGACAGACAGAGACAGAGACGATATAGAGACACATACACACAGAGAGAGAGAGAGAGAGAGAGAGAGAGAGAGAGAGAGAGAGGGGGGGGGGGTTGCTACAAAACCACAAAACACAAACAAATCATCGTAATGATTACGTAATGACTAAAAACACATACCAAAAAGCAAAAACAAAACAAAACAAAAAAACGACAAAAAAACGACAAAAAAACAAAAATACCACACAAAAAAACCACAATACATTATTTACTAATTAAGGTAAACGTTTTGCTTTATTTATATATTTATATACTTATGTACATGAAAAAAAATGAGTTTATTGTCTTGTTCACCATAATGATTACTAAATTCTTTGAATGTATTTACATATTTATTATTGATCTTGCAAAATATATATCCTATACATGTACCGTTTTATCTTTTCTTTTTTCTTTTTGTAGCATGAACAAACCTTACACAGAACTGAACAAAACTGTAACTGACTATGTTACTGAAGTCAATATTGAAATAAAATTAATTTAATTACCTGATTTTGTCGAGTATCTCATTTGCTTATATAATATGACCGGCCTCGGTGGTGTCGTGGTAAATCCATCGGACATAAGGCTGGTAGGTACAGGGTTCGCATCCCGGTACCGGCTCCCACCCAGAGCGAGTTTTAACGACTCAGTCGGCAGGTGTAAGGCCACAACACCCTCTTGTCTCTCTCACTAAACCACCAACATAAGGCTGGTAGGTACAGGGTTCGCATCCCGGTACCGGCTCCCACCCAGAGCGAGTTTTAACGACTCAATGGGTAGGTGTAAGGCCACAACACCCTCTTCTCTGTCTCTAACCAGTAACATTCCATTGCCCTAGACAGACAGCCCAGATAGCTGAGGTGTGTACCCAGGATAGCGTGCCTGAACCTTGATTGGATATAAGCGCGAAAATACGTTGAAATAAATAAATGTATATTATGTTTACATTGGAAAAAGCAGACTGGTACTTAATGTTAGGTTCAGACTGTCAACTGTCACGGCGAAGTTGACCAACTCGACGGTTGCGTTGTAATTTCCCCAACTGCCAACTTACGACGGGTGCGCTCAGATTAACGACTAATCGGTTGTCGAAGTCATATACGACGAGAATCGAGTTGTAAGAGCGCTCAGACTAGCAACTGGACAGTCGTAGAAGTCGTATACGACGAGAATCGAGTTGTAAGAGCGCTCAGACTAGCAACTGGACAGTCGTAGAAGTCGTGTGAGACAGGAAATGTGTTATTAACGAAGCACTCAACACATTTTATTTGGTTAAGGACCATTGATCAAATATACATGTACACATGTAAAACAAAAAACTCCATGGAATTGCTGATTGCCGTGTGCTATTGAAGAGGTTGCCGCTCGTAATCCGTATCCTACGACTGCTACACCTTAGAGCCTGAAATGCTATATCCTGTTTGTATGCAAAACGTCATAGAAAATAGAAAATACTACAAGAGTGGTCGTTAGATACCCAGCGGCGGATCTGGGGGGGGGGGCTAATTTTTGCGACAGGTATAATTTTATTATATATTAATTAAAAAAAAATTACGAACCCACTCCAAACCTCCCCTTACGTTCCTTGGCATTCCGCCTCATGTCATTGCTTTCCCCAATGGATTTTCTGGATCCGCCACTGATAACATTTATCTCAACGAGTTGTTTTAAAATGTATCTAACGAACAAAACCGAGTTTAATACGTTTTTGCACTTACGCGTCACAGACAAATGGTTGTCAGGTTAACTATATGTCACTGTCACGGGGATCCTATAATACCCGTAACTGAATAAAACACGATTATCCAAATATCTCTCCTAACTGTATATCTATTAGATCTCTCTGTATCGGGCAGTCTAATACCCGAGTGGCTCGGCTCTAGGTATAATCAGAGATAAGATCTTATATAAATATATATATATATATATATATATATATATAAAATATATATATCGTTAAAAGTGTATGTTTATCTCTACAATTATCTGTTATTAGTATTAATGTGTGTGGTCTGAGAAGTAAACTAAAAATCCCTGAATTTGTAGAATTTATATCTAAGTATGATATCCTTTGTTTTACTGAAACAAAAACAGATCAAACAGACTGCATGTCAACATTATTACCTGGCTATACCTTCCTTCTGAATAACAGGGAAAAAAGATTAAATTCATCAGGTGGAATAGCCATTGGTATAAAAAATGAATTGTCTTCTACTATAGATTTCAATATCACAAATAATTCTGAATATGTGTCTTGGTTTAGCATTCCCACGGAAATTACAGGGTCTTCACGGAAAAACTAACCATCGGTGTTGTATACATTCCTCCTATGGAATCCCCCATACTATAAAGAAAATATTTTTGACATTATTGAAAGTGAACTTATTGAAACATAGAAGAACATAGCCCACTTTTACTACTAGGTGATTTTAATGCTAGAACAAAATTGTTTCCCAGAGTACACTGTAATTGATATGACATTGACATACTAAACAACATGGAAAATTATATGTTAGATTTTTTTAATGACATATACAAATTAGAATCATATATATTCCCATAGAATGAGCAAGTCAAGATATTGGCAAAGTAAACAGTCATGGTATTAAACTATTAAATATATGTAAGTCACACAATTTATATATAATAAATGGCAGATTAGGACATGATAAAAACATAGGAAAATTGACTTGTAAAGATAGCAGTGTTGTTGATTATGCCATTGGCAACCATCATTTATTAAAAATAGCTAAACATTTTGATGTATGTGAGTTTGACCCACTTTTTTCAGATGTACATTGTGCTTTAATACTTAGCTTAAATGTTGATAACGATACTTCTAATTGTATGACATATTCAGCTAACAAAAAGCCAAGTAAATGGAAACCTGAAAAATCAACAGAATTTAAAAATAAAATTAACCAGGACTCACTCGAAATCATATCCACAATGCTTTGATAATCAGTCTGTTGACATTCAAACACGGGTCGATACTGCAACACAGGCTATGAAAAAACTATTTTTAGATGCGGCTGAATCGACTCTAGGTCATGCACGATCTTGCACGATCAAGCGACGTGTAAAACTCAAAGGTAACCAATCGCTGTTCGGTAAGACACACAGTTGTCGAATCGTGCTACCAATCTATTAAACTGTTTAACATAATCTTCGACAATAGTGTTTTTCCAAATGAATGGTAGACCGGAGTAATAAAACCCATTTTTAAAAATATAGGAAATGGTTTACTACTGGAACAAACATTACAGACCAATAACGCTGCTCAGCTGCATCTCTAAACTATTCACCACAATTTTAAATAACCGTTTAAATACATTTATTAAAAAAACCAAACATTTTCCTAATTAATTCCAGACTGCTTTCCGAAAAGGCTACTCTACCACCACCATCTATTTAATATACTTTCCCTGATCGAAATTTTAGAAACAAGAAAAAAGAAATTATTTTGCGCGTTTGTAGATTTCCAAAAAGGTATTGATCTAATTTCTAGAACATGCCTCTGGCAGAAATTGTTAGAAAATAATATAAATGGAAAATTCTTTAAAATAATTTATCAAATGTATCAAGGAATAAAGTCATGTATTAATACAAAAAACAAAACCTCGGATCCCTTTCCATGCAACATCGGTGTCCGACAAGGAGAACATTTGTCACCTGCCCTGTTTTCCCTTTCGTTTAATGATCGAGATAATTACTTAAAAAGCCAAAATTGCGTACCCTGGATATAGATGAAACGTTCTCTGAAACAGCTTTTTACGTTTTATGTTTATTATATGCTGACGATACTGCGCTTCTCGCATCTACCGTCTCTGACTTACAACAATCCCTATATATTTTTTCCTAATATTGCAATAAATGGAAACTCAAAGTAAATACAAATAAAACTAAAATAATTGTTTTGAATGGCACCACAAGTGACTACAATAAAGTCTTTAGACTTCAAAAATCATCTGCTCGAAAATGTAAAATAATATAAATACCTAGGTTTTACTTTTACCAAACTAAATAAATTCAATACAAGCAAACAAACAGCTAACTCAAAAACGCAACAAATGCAATGTACTTTGTTCTGTCTAAAGCTAACAACAATAAGTTTTCAGTAGAATGCAAATTAAAACTGTATGACTCCATTGTAAGCTCAATTCTCTTATACGGATGCGAAATATGGGGTTATGAAAACATCGATATCATTGAAACTATTCATATATATTTCTTAAAACACATCCTACCAGTTAAAAAAGGCACCCCACTATTCATGTTATATGGAGAACTAGGAAGAATTACTCAAATTTAGAACATCTAATCACTACTTACCAATCGAAACAGGACGCTGGAACAACACCCCAGTGGAAGATCGAACGTGCACATTATGTAACAATATGATATTGGAGACGAATTTCACTATTTATTCACATGTACTTATTTCACTAACTACCGTAAAAATTTGCTTAAGCCATATTATTATAATAAACCAAGTACGCTGAAATTTAAACAACTAATGACGAATAGCAAAATAAGTGTTCTCAAGAAATTATGTAAATTAATAAAAGAAATTATTAATAAATGCAGTAAACCCTAAAATATATGTATATGAATTATGTACAATGTCTTATTACTACCCAAGTATACATGTATATATGTGTGCGCATGTCTGATTAGCACATTTGGTAGGAATTACAATAATGTGACATTACATTACTTTATTCTAATTGTATTATATTATTCCTTATTATTCTATTGCATTTGTATTATACTATTGTCTCTATTACTTTATTGCATTTGTATTAATACTATTGTACTATTGTCTCCTGTAAACCCTATCTTGTCACTACAGTTTATATATCATGTTCCTCATATGCCGTTGTGTAACGGCCTGAGTGTAATAAAGTTCTGTTCTGTTCTGTTCTGTTCTGACAGGCTTGTTTCGTGAGAGAGTTAAATTGCACTCACTCATCAGATGTAGATTTAATTACACCGTCAACGGAAAGCTGATGACGTAATGGACTCTGTGGCGTCGAGGTTACGTCACTATGCAGGTCTATAGGTGATGTGTGGTATGCGCACAGAAGGTATTTGCGTCTGTGTCGACATGCTGATACGAGTTCATTCTTGGAGTTTAGTGTGCTGGTTTCAGGTTTATACATTATGAACAGTTTTTCCTTCAGGCAGAGGTTACATCTTTTGCTCGCTGGAGAGTATGGCTTTGCTTTGGATAAAATTTTCCACTTAATGGTGTATGGGGTGGATCTATCCTTCAGTGTCCAAATGTACTGACTTAGCGCTGTTGCGTTCTTCTGTGTTGCGTTTTGAAAACTGCTCGTGTGCGCGGTATATCTCGTCTTAAATGTGTTCTCGGTCAAACCAACGTATGTTTCTTGCTTGTTGTCATCGAGTGTATTAACGTTAGCTTAATATATTACTCCTTTCTGCAAGCATTTACCCTCAAGTGGACATTCAGCTCTTCGTCTACAGTTGCATTCTCTGGAGGGAACGGCGTCTTTGTCTTTGTGTTGTTGAAGTAGAGTTTTGTTATGCGCTGAAATTATTTTCCCAACATTAGGCATGCAGCTATAGCTAATTTTAACGGTGTTTCGATTTATACTTTTGTGGAGAGGGTTGCTTTTGGGAAAGCACTCATCGAGTAATCTGAGGAACTGGTGACCTACGTTGGTTTTCACGTTGGAGCTATATGGTGGGTTGTACCAGATGATGTTCCTATTACGGTTGTTTCTGCGTCTGTTGTTTTCTGCTGTTGGGGTGTATTTGAGGTTATAGTTATATCCGCTCTTGATTAAGACTTCCTTATATGGGCGTTTCGCTTCTTCAAAGATGCATTCATTCGAAGATATATCAGAAAGTCTTTTATTTATTGTTTTTGGTATACTGCGGATGATATTTGGAGGGTGGTTGCTCTTGTTGTGGATGTATAAAGGTGTGTTGTTTGGTTTCATACAGGGTTTGACTGAGCTCTTTTCAAGATCTAGAGTTACGTCTAAGTAATCTACAGATTTTTTGTTGGCGATTATGGTGATCTTGAGTTTATGGTTTGCAAATATTCTGCAAATATCTTTTTTGATTATCTCTATGGTTCTCGGTGACTCATTGAATGCGGCTAGGCATCGTCGCGATATAGTCCTATATTGTTGCCGTATTTGGCTTGTAGTTCTGAAAGAAGAAAGAGCCCGACAATTTCGCAAATTTCTGCTCCATCAAAACTACCCATAGTTACATCAAACCGTGATTGCTTGCCTCTTTTGCACCACACTTTGCTGTTGTTAAATGGCAGTGAATTTCATGCTTGTAATATTATTTCCATCTCATCGCTAGAAATATCGCCGAATTTGGATGCGAACTGTAGGGCTTGTTTCATGAGATTTTCTGTCATGGACGGATAAAAATCACATATGTCGAAACATATGAAAGAATAGTTGGATTTATTGGATATTGCTTTAAACCACTTAATCACGTCTGACGTGTTCCTCCACTGGTTTGTACTGACTGTGTTCAGAATCTTTCTGTTGATTCTCTATAAGATTTTTTTGCTTATTATGCCAATTTCCGGTTTAGATGGGTTTATTAGTCTATAGGTGGGTTTATTGGAGAAGTTTGGTTTGTGGTCTTTTAACGTGATAAATGCTTCACTTTTTGCTGTTGTATCTATGCGGTCTGCTAGATTTAGTTTTTCTGCAATGTGTTTATCTTTAGTGGTTATCTCTCGTTCTGTGCCGCTATTCTATATGCTTTGGTTGTGTTGCTATCTAGTAGTCTGTTGTAAGTGGTGGTGTCCAGCTTGTAAAAGTTTGTGGTTTTATCGGCAGGTACGAGTAGTTTCTTGTCATGTTTTATAGTGTTATATATAGCACGTTTAAGCTAAGCTAAGCTATATATATATATATATATATATATATATATATATATATATATATATATATAGCACGTTTAGTTCACTAGAAAACACAACAAAACACAATACACTTTGGAATCTGTATTAACACTACGCTGACAAATGTACTTACCGCAGTAGTTAATTAACAACAACAATATAATAGCAACCCAGATCTAGTCACTTAATTAGTTAATCACTAGGTGTCTAGTTTACTCAATATTCTAATCACTTCACCGTGATACAACACACACACGTGTGATAATTGAGAAACGCTGCCAGGGGAACTTAATTAATAAAGGCATTACAACTCTATTCCTAACTGGTTAATTTTTAGTTAACCCTGAACTACTCATTCAGTAACCTTGTAATACAGAATTAATACTGGTACCTATCACAATAAAGACAATAACCTACAGTTTACCTAGGTCCTCTAGGATGACTGGCTAAGCTTTATATTACCAAATACTCGTATAAAAATATTAGAACAGTGAAGCCTGCAATTTACTTCGTCAGATTACCGGAGACACTGTCTAAAGAATATTGGTAAATACAGTATTAAAATATTTAAAGTCACATCAATCACATCAAGGTTATACAACAGAGCAGAAAAATATATTTACCACGTCCGGACTAAACTTATATAGATCGTTCAGTGGACGACGTCCGTTCACCGGGATACTTCCAATGTTTCTCCCCGATATATCTAAAATCCTATCTATTTATTAAAAAATCTCAGAAACAGCGAATATCGCCTGGGGGCACAACGCAGTACTTCACCTATCATGTGATATTTCCACAACTCCCAGAGTCGGTATATTTTCTTAGATGGCCAGACTTACAGTCGCCAGTTCGCCAGAAATACCCCAGTCATAAACCGCACTATCGGGGTTATTACGTAACTACTGGCCACATGGCCTCCACACCTGTTATAAGTGCATATTGAGACGCAGCTCCACCACCGTCGCGCGGGGGTATTACGTAACCAAGCTGCCCACGGCCCTCTAAAACAATTAACATCGCCACAGGCGAAAAGATAAGAGCATGGTCCGTCACACACACCCATCTCAAAAAGGATATTTCCTCTACTCTATGAATAGGGAAATATACTACATTTAAACAAAACAAAATGTGCGTTAACCGACGCATCCGGGCATTTATAACACATAGTAATAAGGTGACTACCAGTAATCACACTGAGTCTCTGAGTCCCTGGTATACAATAAAATATATAAAAACATAAACAGAAATCAAGAACGTCAACACATTAGCACCACGTTCAACTTCGGGACAGGGCATCAGCGATTACATTGGATGTGCCCTTGATGTGTTCTATGGTAATTGGGAATTCCTGCAGAAGAAGACTACACCTCAAAACTCTCTGGTTGGTGGATTTCATTAGGATGGTCCAGTCCATTTTCGTCTTCTTGGAACAGCACAGCTCCAGCTCCCACGTCACTGGCATCCACAGTATCGTGTTCCAACATGTAATCTATCTCCTTTTTCAGTGCCGCACGTTTTACAGGGTTTATCCGATAGGCATGCTGTCGAATCGGTGTAGTGTTGGGTTCCAAGCGCACATCCTGGATTAAGGTATTGGTAACCGTTGGAAAGTCCTGACAAATGGAAACATTGTCTTGTATCAACGTAGCCAACTTTGCTCTCTGGGGGCTCAAGTCTGCTAGAATCGGGCTGTTGGTTAATTTGATCACTGCTGTCTTGACGTCATCACAGGAAATTGAGTTACTCTACATTTGGACAGGTAATACTGGAACTATCGGCAGTCTGTCAAAATAACCTTTTAGCAAATTGATGTGACAATACCTACTTTTCCTAACCCTATCAGGAGTGTTTATCACATACCCTGTCTCATTAACCCGTTTGTGCACAACATAGGGACCGAAATACCTGTTCTGTAATGAACCCCGTTTAATGGGAAGGTACAGCAGCACCTTATCCCCTGGTTTAAATTCCCGACTCCTAGTCTTCCTATCAAACACTGATTTTATTTTGCTCTGAGCATTGCTCAGTTGCTTTCTAGCTGGTTCGGTCGCCTGCCACCACCTATCTCTAACTCTCTTATTCATTAATACTCCATTGTCCATATAATAACCTGACATCTGATCCTCCATCTCACCCTCAGTTAACAATGTAGTGCGAGCTGCCAACAAATTTGGATCAGCCCCCTGCTCTAGGATTAACTCTTGTCTATTACAAGGTGAGTCCCCTCTATCCAACACAACTGGTTCATTTCCCCTCTGCGGGAGATCAACAGGTTCCACCACATTAAGTTCCTCAGCTGACTTATCTACCATTTTACTGATAACCTTATCCACTCCAATTCCATGGCTCACACACGTTTCAGACAAATCACAATTTTCCTCTGGATCTCGTGCTACCCTTTTGGCCATAGCCCTAGTCATTACACACGCAGGATAACTAATCTCATCAACCTCACACTCTTCTATTGGTAAAGGGCTGTCTTCAATTAACAATTTGTCACCTTGCGGCTGGCAACACTGACTAGTCAAATCGTTACCCAACAAAACTCTTTTTCAAAAGGCAAGTCCTTCACAACACCCATAACGACTGGTCCGGTTACAAACTTCGAACACAAGAAAACGTTATGTAACCGGACAACCATAGTTTCTCCAGTAACTGAGGTTAAGGCCAAACTACGTCCTGTATCTGAATTTTCAATACCAGCTAAACACTCTGACGTTATAAGCGGCTGGCTACACCCTGTATCTCGATAGATTGATATTGCCTTAGGACTCAACTCTTGTTTCACATCACAAACCATACCAGTGGACACATACGGGTTTACTTTCTCTGTCATGGGACTAACCAATAATTCTCTCGCTAACGGAGCTGACCTCACTAACCCGACCACTTGCGCATTATCGCGTTTCCTTTCAAAACAGTCACCGACAAGATGGTTATCCTTTTTATAGTAACTGCAATGTGGACGAAAAGTTCGTGCATTGGCTGATAATGCAGGTTTATCCTTACTTTGCCCACCAGGTGCATTCCTTGCCTGACTAGCTGACCAACTAGATGACTCTCCCCGATAGTTACTTTCCCGGGAAAAACCTGGCTGAAATTTCTTCTTATCACCCTGTTGTAAAGAGCTACCCTGTACTGCCTGAGCTTTGTGTATTAACACATAATCATCTGTCACTATGCCTGCCTCCTCTATCTTTTTAATATCACGATCCTCTAAATGAATACGTAAGCTAACTGGTAATCCATTTTTAATGTCCTGTAAGATCAACAATTCCCGTAACTCGGTATATGACCCTTCCTGATGAGAGACCCCCCATTTATCAAACAACCCTGCTTTCTTAGCCACAAACTCACTATAAGACTGACCCTGTGGGTTTTTTCAACTCGCTATACCGTAAACGATACTCCTCAGGACGCAACTCATAAGCCATCAACACTGCAGCATTAACTAGGTCGTACTGACTTGCTCGCTCATCACTCATTGAATTATAAGCTACACTAGCCTTCCCCTTAAACTTAGACACGGCTAACAATGTCCACTTAGACTGCGGCCAATTTAGATGCTTAGCGGCCCATTCAAAAAGTTGGAAGAACATCTCTACCTCCTGGTCGTCAAATACAGGCACTGATCTATAAGCCTCCGACATGTTAAATCCATTTCCTGCCTCCCGTCAGTATTCAACTTTAACTCATGTTCCACTTTTAATTTTGCTAACTGGAATTCTCTATCCATATATCTCTCTCCCTTCTCTCTCTCTCTCTCTCTCTCTCTCTCTCTCTCTCTCTCTCTCTCTCTCTCTCTCTCTCTCTCTCTCTCTCTCTCTCTCTCTCTATCTTTCTTATCTATCTCTATCTTCCTTTTCTCTATCCCTATCTCTCTCTCTCTCTCTCTCTTTCTTTCTCTCTCTCTCTCTCTCTCTCTCTCTCTCTCTCTCCTCTCTCTCTCTCTCTCTCTCTCTCTCTCTCTCTCTCTCTCTCTCTCTCTCTCTCTCTATATATATATATATATATATATATATATATCTTTTCTCTATCTAATGCACGTTCTTCTCTTTCGTACTCAAGTTTTATAAAAGCTAACTGTTGTTCCACACTTAACTCATTTATCTCTATCTCTGGAACAATCTCACTGTCTTCCATAACAGGACTATCACCAAAAACTTCCTGGATAATAATTTTCCTTATATTTTCTAATGTTTTATCTGATGTTAAATCAATTTCCCGCTCACTTGCGATTTCAACTAATTCGGCCTTACGTGCTCGCTTAATCTCCACTACACTGAGCGTAGGCCTATCCAGCAAATTCTTATCCATGTTTAGATATGACGCACTTATTTTTAATTAATTTTCTAGTGAACAACGTTGCTACTTCTAGTTATTTTGCAAAAATAATTTATAAAGCCCCCATTTACAAACAATACTTTTTAAATATGCATGTCCCGTTTCAGATCCGGGACGAGCGCCGCAATTTTTACTCCTGTCACGGGGATCCTATAATACCCGTAACTGAATAAAACACGATTATCCAAATATCTCTCCTAACTGTATATCTATTAGATCTCTCTGTATCAGGCAGTCTAATATTCGAGTGGCTCGGCTCTAGGTATAATCAGAGATAAGATCTTATATATATATATATATATATATATATATATATATATATATATATATATATATATATAGCACGTTTAGTTCACTAAAACAATTAACATCGCCACAGGCGAAAAGATAAGAGCATTTTCCGTCACAGTCACGGTGTAGTAGATTACGATCGTGCTCTTATTTCATTAGATGTATGGCATTGGCGACTTGGTCGTCACCTAGGAGCAGCCAGTCGAATGGCTTAAAGTTAAAGTTAGTCTCTGGTTACCATATTATAACATCGTGTACAAGTATGAAGCACAAGCTCAAATGTGTGTTCACTATGAACGGGGATCGTCGAAAGTATACGCTCGATTCGTCGCCTGTGCCGCCATTACTCGAGAAAGCGCAAACGATAGCCTGTTGTCAGTTTCAGTTAACACGTGCGCTGGCCTCAACCACAATTAATTTCACTATGTTTTCTCATGTAGCCCCAGTGTCTGTAGCACTTACCATTTCATAGGAAACATTACCTGCCTGGGCTCAATGAACACTGAAAAGGACGACCTCTGTTGTCCAGCTCTGTCCCGCGTTATATCAATGTAAACAAACACACGTGGGCTAAGAGACCGAATCACACCCATTTCTGTGCATTTTACACAACTTTTACATGACTTCAACGAGCTCTTGGGGACAGTATGCAGTATCCAGTGTAAACCAAGTGCACATATTCACTAATTGCATCCTCTTACCTATCAAACCCAGTGTAACAATCCAGTATACAAAGCAGCTCCCTAGCCATTAATTACATAACAGGAAAACTATATTTTCTCGCATTCGTTTCCGTATGGGTGGATAACTCTAGTCTGATGCCCGCTTGTGGATTTGAAATTGTAGGATTCGTCTCAGAAAATGAAATGAGAAATCTTGCGCTGTACGAAGAACGTTCGGTTAAGAATACGATACAAGTCTTTCGTTAAAACCGGTTTGATCTTGACAACATATTATCGACAATCGTACCTTCCTATTTCAGAATTAATATTTTATAAAGTATTAGTAGAACTTTCAAAGTTTAGTTTGTATACTAGTAACATATTGATCATGTTTATATTTTTAAAATAAAATATACTAACGTAGACAATGGACGTTTTCATTTCTTAATTTTACGTTTGTTAAAATCGACAAATTCAAATAAATATTCTTTCGTTTGGAAAGGGTTTTGTTTAACAACATCAATGTTAGAGCATATTGATATAAGAGGAAACGGGTGCATGTGCAGGGGTAGGGTATTGGAGGTCGAAACCTTTACCTGCCCAAGCTAAAACAAAATTGAAATGTATTTTCTGGGGGAGTGTGGCCCCATATATAAACTTCACTCAACACAGTCTATAACCCCAACCCCGCTGAAATCCCTGCACATGCGCCTTTTTTTTAGCAAGGGATCGTTTATATGTACCATCCCAGATACAAGATGTCACATACCATGGGCTTTTATATACCAGTCATGGCGCACTGGCTGGAACGAGCCCCCCGATGGTGATTGATTCTAGACCGACCGCACATTTCCAAAAAACACCTTTTTGGGTCTAAGCAATGAATAGAAATAACATATAGTATTGATAAATTTTACGTAAATCGAACACAACACCCCCATCGTCTACCCCTAGAGCGTTACGTAATTATTAACAATCCCATACATGTAACGCGTATGCTGGCCACTGGCAAAATTTCAAGGCAAATTCCCCACCGACCCCTGGAAAGGTGTTGTACCATACCTCTATGGATATAAATATGTTTTGGAGATGACCCGTCAATTAAGACGGTTAAATTTGTTCAAAATCACGTGAGAAGCTCAGCGCCTGCGCAAATCAAGTAAAGTCCCAGTTCTACTGGCGTCCTGCTAAATGAAGAAAAACAAAGCTGACCATTGCTTTTGTAGTTGACCTAGATAATGTAGATAAGCGAGCATTGTGAAACTACAGCGAAACAGAACTGAATCATCTATTCTAAATGCTTAAATAATAAAACATATTCCAGGGATGCAGCTTTAACACACGTACATGTGTAAACAGAGTAAGTGTTATACAAAATAACGAATGGTGTTCTCACCGACGAGTGTGTATAAATAATATTATATACATACTAGTATGTGTTTATATAGACGCTCACTGATGGCGGCAGAGTGGGGGGTGGGATGGGGGTGATGTGGGGGATATAGCTCAGTCGATAGAGCGCTCGTCTGTCGTGATTGGGTCGAAGGATCAAATCCTTTTGGGGCATCCATTCTGTGATGTATACTGTGGTGTATGCTGTCCTATATGTGGGAAGTGCATAAGAGATCCCTTGATACTAATGTAAAAAACAATATAGCGGGTTCCTCTCTAATCATTCGTGTGTCTTCTTCTCTATCAATATTTTGCTAACATTCTCAATATCTGAATATCAAACACTGTGACAGTACCTTTCCCGTTCCAACCAGTGCTATACGACTGGTATATAAAAACATCGTGGTATCTTCTGCCATGTCTGTTTCAAAATGTATGTAAAATATCCCTTACTACTAACGGAAACAAAATGTAGCGAGTTTAAGTGTCTGTCATCAAATAGCCGGGGGTTGGGGTGGGACGGGACGTAGCCCAGTGGTTAAGCGCTCGCTTGAGGCGCGGTCGGTCTGGGATCGATTCCCATCCTTGGGTCCATTGGGTTATTTCTCGTTTCAGCCAGTGCGCCACGACTATTATGTTAAAAACCGCTGTATGCGCAATCCTGTGTGTTGGATGGTACTTATATAAGATCCCTTGCTATTATATTACGAAATCGAATAGTCGATGATTAATTAATCAATGTACTCTATGGTATCGTTAAACAAAACAAACTTAACTTTTGTTCTCAATATCTGAATATGAAAGATTGTGAAAGTACCTTTCCCGTTCCAGCCGGTGCTATACGACTGGTATATCACAAATCGTGGTATGTTCTGTCCTGTGTCACAATGTGGGAAATATATATGAAATATTCTTTGTGCTAGTGTGAAAAAAAATGTAGCAGGTTTTCTCTCTCAG
>NW_024535025.1:0-15837 GCF_016097555.1 Gigantopelta aegis
AGAAAATTTGGGGGGCAAAGGACTGCTGCTGGCGCCCTCTGGGGGGTCTGGATCCCCCCAAAAATGTTTTAATTTTAGACCCTCTGGATCGCTTCGGACTTTTCAACCTTTTGGATTTCAAATGACATGGAACGAAAAAAAAAAGGTAGAAGAATACTTTTAGGTTAAAAAACTGATTTCTCCTGTGTTTACCAAGGTTATCTTATATGTATTTCCTTGTGTTATTTTCAGTTCGATTATTACATCCAATTACCCCTTAAAAAAAAAGCTAATCTAATTTCCAAGGGGGGGGGGCAAAACCTGAAAGGGGGCAAATGCCCCCTTTCCCCCCTAAATAAACCTTGTTTATAGCCTTTTCAACTTGTGGGGTTCTTTGTTTATTTTTTGTAACCCCACTATTACCTTTACTAAATTGGGTTGTTAAGGTTATTTGGATTCTAAAGTTTGGCTTGTTGTCAAATGTTAATTACTTTTTTTATATTGACGCAGGATCAAAAATTTGTCAACCACAAATGTTTATACCATTAAAAATAAGCTTTAATATTAAAATCAGTAATTGAACTTTTTAACAAATTCTCCGGTTTAAAGTATTGTACATCTGGACTTTTTGATATAAAGAATAAAATGCGCGTGAATTTACAATCTGATTTTAAAAATGTTTTTTGGTGTTGTTTTGAGGATAACAAATATTGATTTATATGACATTAGTGAGTAAACCCACCAATACTTACCACAACTATAGGATTTTTTTGGTTATTGTAAGTGTGATGATTGTTTGAGTATAACTGTTTTTACATTCATTGTTGTGTACTCACAGTAAGACAGTTCATTTTTTAGAATTTTGCAAAAGATCAAATGAAGTTTATGGTTGCTATGTTTGTCACGGTATGGTGATTTTGGATAAGAAAAATATTAATAACGATATTAACAATTGTTATATAAACAATTTGTCACAAAAACTTGGTAACAACCATAATTAAATTGAAAACCCTTGTCATACCAACCATACTCACTATTTACCCTGCCTACTAATTTGTTGTAAATTAACTTTTTTCCTCCCTCCTCAAAAAAACTACTCCACTGTACATGTGTATGATTTAAAGTTATTAAGGCAGTACTTAATTATATATTAATTATATCCTGCTATTACAGGGGGTGATACTGAGTTGAAGATGACATTGATGTTGATGATGATGAAGAAGAAGAGATAGAAGATTGTGCTGTCCGTGATCCTCTAGTGTTCAGTAGAGAAGACTTTGATTCTGGTATAGTTACTGCATTGTACCTTGTTACTGGGTCACACCACATTGTATTTTGTTCTGTAAATTGTAATGCCTCAATAACCAAATTGGTAGTGGTGACTTGAAAATTTTGTATGTGTCACTTTGTAATAGCTTATGACTTGTATCAAAGTTGATATAGCTGACTCCAGTCCAATTTTTATCACTTTGATTAAATCACCTTATATTCGGACATTTTCATAAATATTTAATAGCATCTCAATTGCCATGGAAGTTACATTGTTATAAGTAGTATATCACTTTTCCACAGAGATTACTGGATTAACTAATGTACATATATTATTCGTATATATGTCCTTCATTAGAACTGACTGAAGATTTTCAATTTTAATTTCACTCCTTGTTAATAAGAATTTATGTGTACATTTTCTAATAGTGCAGCCCTAACGCAAGCTGACAACATATTATGACTCCATACATTTCATCTTATTACCGCTTTACTGTTGGCAGACTAGCCAAACATAACTCTGGTAAGATACTAATAATATTCTGTTAATCTGGAAATTCAGTATGTGTAAATTTGAATATTTTGCATGGTTATACTGATTATGATATATGGTGAATTTGAGATTATGAATGTAGTTTTATGATACCTTGCTTATTAAAACTATAGTATAGGGATGTATCATTAATACATATTCATGCAGTATGATAATTCCATAGCTCCATGTATATAGTATTGATTTCTAATTCACACATTTTCACATATTAGGAGTTTGCAAGTACACTCAAACGTTGAGTTACCAGATGGTAATTACTCTTCACTCATCAGTTTCTTAAGGAAGTCATATCTTTTATGAATATGGCGTAAAAGTCATTATTATACTCAAAATTTATCAATTTAAAAAATTAACTTTATTAGTGAAATTTTATTTTATATCATAAGTTCTCTTTCTACACTATGTTTTTTGACATTTTGTAGTCATACATTATGACTTTGTAACATCATTATGATGTATAATTTGCCTTTGATTTCCTTTACATAGGAGCTTGTGATTTGAAATTGTACAGACATAATCTTTATAGGTCTTTGTGCTAGTTATTGTTTTTACTTAAAATACCTTATATAGAGAAGGTAGGTGATGATTTTTCTTGTTGAGCGTGGATTATGTGTTTTATTATGTTTACAATAAAACCGAAAAAGTATCACCTTTCTACTGATATATCATGTGGACCATAAATACGAAAATGGTACCTAACGTACAAACAAATTTTGAGTGAACACTTGCGTATAAATTGTTGCTATGCAGCCATCTTAAACAGGCATTTTATTAAAATTCATTATGTAATGAGAGCAATGATTTGACCTTCATGAATACCAAATAACATTTGACTTCCTGCTCAATTGATGCGTAGCAACCATTTCTACACAACGTTTTTTCGAAATTCACTTGCGCGTTAGGTACCATTTTCGTATTTATGGTCACATATCTCATTTATAAGAGATAATAAATTAATCATAACATAATATAGTATATTGGCTACTTAAATGGTTGTTTTGAGGTAAACAGTGAGTACGAGTACATATAGACAATTTAGCTAGTGGGACAATTATACCTGCAACAGTTGACAAATTTTCTTTCCGTCCTTTCTTGGAAATATAATTATTTATGGAGTGATATTGATGTTCTTAGAAACGATGCATAACCGATAATCACTAGCTATGAATATCATTTACTATTCTAGTAACGATCTCTTCAATGATTGTCACTTATACTTTTATCTAAGTATACAGTATTTTGTGTAGCAGTTTTTTCATAATCTTTTAGAAAATTAATAAAATATGTGCATGGGAAAACTTCACTAATAATTAGAGGAGGTCGTCGTTGTTGGTATCTAGGAAGCTTTACTAGGTCTTCCTGTTACGAAATGTTTATTGTTTCACAATGAAGTTTTCCATCACTAAGAAGTAAGCTTTTTTTTGTATATGGAACATCACACACTATTATATATGCAGCATTTTGTTTACAGTAATACATGTATATCTTTGTATATGTGGTTTTACCACTAAAGAAGTTGCATGTGTTTTCCTACCCTGGTTTTGTCTTGCTTCATGAGTTTCACTACACACTATTGATTGCCACGTTTTTACAATATAAAGTATTGTGGCGTTACACTTGTATGGTATGGCTGTTATGCAACTTCTTGGAAATCATTTTATTTATCACTTTGGTTCTTGGAATTGTCGTTTCCATATGATTACAATGTGACAATTGTTGGTATGTGGTGATATGTGCTATTAACTTGCATCGATTCTTGGAAATATGCTACCTCATCATTCGTCGTGTTTCTTGGAAACGTTATCATTGTACTATTACATTATCAATACTTATACTAACAGAGCTTTGAGGGTACTTGGTACTAATGAATACATTGCTACTATTGTTCCAGGAATAGTTGTGATTTTTATTTATATATAGAATTGAGCAGATATGGGAACAAACACATAATATTTGTAATTTGTACATTGCACGATAAATTTTTTCTTGAATTAGGGAGAGTGCTGTACACACAGTACTAGTATTAACTTATTGGGTGGTTTCATTTACATATTTTGCTTAACATGCAAATTTAGTTTGTATTATATTCAAGATATTCAAGTCCCTGACAAATATAAATTAAAACTTCAAATGCTTTCATTACATTAAAAAAAAATTTAAGATTGTTTTTTATTATAGTTTATTTAGTTATCTTTCCTTATAATAGCTAGGGATAGACTAGCTTCCTCATAGTTTCCAAGAATTGCAAACTCATTTAAAAAATCCTTTTCTTTAGAATTTTCCCTTTTCCTCTATATATGTGTACAAGAGGTGTGTTCAGACTACATTAAGTTGACCCAGACACTAGGGTCTAGTAATTTGGTTTTGCTCATTGATCAAAGTAAATTATTATTAATAATTATTTTTTATTCTGTTATGAGTTTGTACTACAATATAAGTGTAGCCATTATTACATGTATGACCAAATCAACAAGATTTTACAAGTTGGTTTACTAGTCTTAATATATCTCTAAATTTATATTGTCTTCATATTATAGTCACCATCCTGAGGTCATAGGACTGAACGTTCTTGCCCACCTTGTTTTGTATAGTCGGTGTCTAACTCAGCCATTAATGCAGCATTGTTATTTCAACATTGAAAATTGATTTTAAAAGTAATAGTTTCTATTTATGTATTGAGTTTGCAATCTATGAGATAACAATAGAGATAGTCAGCATATTTTGTGTAACATGATTAGTGTAATTGTGTTATTTGGCTTCATTTTTATGTTTTAAATTGAGTCTTTTAGAACTCTGTGTCAACAATGCTTTCAAAAGTGTATTTTTGGAGCCCAAACTAATCTTCATTAGTCAGAATTTGATAAAGAATGAAAATTATCCCAAAATGGCAAATAGTTTACTGGATATAGACATGTATTTGATGTTGCTTAGTTGTCTCTGTAAGCTAGATAGTCTTGCTCCTGCTGTACTGTACGTGATACATTCTGGTACTGTTATCAATCTTCTAATAAAATGTAAAATATATTCATGTGCATTTTCCGTATAATATTTCTTAGATTCATGAATCTGCTTTAAGCTTCCACAGAAAACCCCCGTGGCTTTTACTAACTATTCTATAGACTCTTATAATTTAATTATTTTAGAACATCTGCTGTTTGTATCTATCTATAAAAGAAACAATAAAGATATTGATCTCAGGCTATTTGCTTTAGTATTAGTGTAAACTTTTCCTCAATTTTTCTGGCTCCTTTATTGTTGTTCCCTGACTTTCTCATAGGAGGAATGGAATATTAAGCACACACTATTTTGACTATGATCTGTTATTGTATGTAATGCATTTATTACTTATTCCAATACATATGAAACTCTGAAGATGAGATTATATGCTCATTTTTTACAATTTAGATTTTCCAGTACAACCAGGTCAGGTCTTGAGTCTATTCGTAAAATCTTGAAGCTTTTTCCAGACAGAGTCATTAAAAAGATAAACTGATTTTTTTCCACATTTTAGCAGACATTAAAGTTTATTATTTAAGTTGATTATTGCTCATCTACAACTTTTTCACAATAATTTGTAAGGTTTACTCATTTTCATTTGTTAATTGTTGTTATTCAAAGTACCTTTCTTACTATACATATTTTGACCTTATAACATTATTAATAGTTTATTTACAGGGCATTACTACTTCACATGATTTTTAGCAGTTTTATTACTGAAAAATGGTATTGCTGATTTACAATCATGATACAACTTCAATAAAAAAAGTTAGTTTGTAGATACACACTATACCATGCATTATACCAAACTGCCATGATAAGGATCCCACCATCAAAGGTAGAATAAATGATCACTGAATGGTGATGGCGTGGTTTTTTTGATTACGAATGATTTAGATAGGAGGCCATGACCAATACTGGTCTGCGTGTTAGAATCCTATAGTTTTCGAAAATCTCTTGAGAGAGCTATGTGCAACTTGTTATAAATACTTCATAAACAGGCCCCACCTATTGCCAACTCAGTAAGTCCAACCCCCACAATATTATATAAAAACAAGAACTAGCCCCAATCGCAGGGTAGAAATGACTAGACAATTCTGTTCATGACTGTCATTTTTTGCACTGTTATTAGTTTTACTATACAGTTTAAGGAGAGCAATGCTTCTACAGATGTTCGTAAATAATAGTACCTGCGTGCACAACGTGGACGTTTATCAACAATCGATAGGTTACGAAGACAATGTCAATAATTCCGTAAAGTCGCAACAACTACGGTCGTTGATGTTCTTGAACGAAAATGCCTTATATGTCATTATTAACATGACGTATCTAGATGATGGTTTGGCTAGTTTATCTGGCTACACGATACAGAATTCTACAAGTATTTTTCGCCCCAACTGTTCGATGAGCTAAGTCTGAAGTATTATCACTCAGACAGATTAATTATGTGGAATAGAATTATTAACAGCTAAGTACTGTGAACACTCTACCATCAGATAAAATACACAGTCTGCAATCAATAATGAAAAAACTGCCCAAAGGCTTTAACTGTTTGGAAGAAATAACATCATTTAATAGGTTCCAATACGGAATTATTACCGATTTTAAAAGACATCTCTAAAAGTGGTTCATAATCTTCTTACCAAATGCTTTATTTTTCCTTATTTCACTGTTTTTTATCATTTTTAATTCCATGTCCTTTATTACAACGTTTCTTCTGACAGATTAATTGTTTTAATCTAAGGAATATGAATACAAATAGTTCAAAGAGGAAAACAAACAATATACAAACTCAGAGAAAAACAGAATATTCCTAAATTGAATATACTTGTAATGATATGCTTCACTGTCATTTTCATTGCTACCTAATAATTGACTCTTATAGCTACTTCAAAGATGCAGAGATACCAGACAACATATCCAACAACCACTGATGGCCATTCATCATAAATAGCTATTTTAGCATCACAGCTCTTATATCATTTTTAGTGGCAGCTTGCATAGTGGCAAAATTTTTTGTATAGGCACTAATGTGAGACTAAACAAGTCAAGATGTTCTAACAACATACAAGAATGTTCATCGGATAGCATTTTCATGTGCGCACTGTTGTTCGCCCATGTCTAACATGTCTTTATCACACATTGTTCTTGATAATAGCATTAACAATTGATGGAATACAACTTATAACCAAATAACATATTGTCGTCTTATATACTTTATGGGAATGGTCAGTTTTACCAACAATCTTCATGCAGTTCACAGATAACACTTAGAAAACGTACCTATTTCTTTCTTTTCCTATATATGATTTGTTAACTTCAATTCCTTTTATATTTTTATGAGCGTTGCGGGGTGGCAAGGAACTTACATCTACCAATTCTAACATTACTTAAGCTATCAGATTTAGTGGCCCATTCTGTTCTTTTCATTTTTTGCTTGTGCGGTACAATTTGCTAGATAGTCTCTTGTTTGGTCACACCAAAAAATTCCTCAGCTTAAGCAACAGCTAATACAAAGAACACTTCACGTAAGTGTCAGACTATTCCAAAATCGAGAACAAAAAACTAAAAGCAACATCTGCAGATACCGTCAATGCCAAACTTTAAATGTAGCAAAGTTCCGTGAAATCTCCAAAAAGTGTAAATCAGTCATTTTCGCTTAGTGTTTTTTAACACTCCCAGGACCTATTTTAAACAAGTCAGGGTGAATATTGCAATGTTTAATTTAGAATGTATTTTTTATTTGTGTTACATTATGTTAACAATAATGTGTGATTATGCCATCATGCAATAAAACATTGGTCTATTTTCCTCCCGCAAGTAAGATTTGACCCCCCCCCCCCACCCCCCCCCCCAACCCCCCCCCCCAGTCCTTCTAAGTTCAATGTGAGCACATATATGGAGTGCTACCCCCCCCCCCCCCCCCCCCCCCCCCCCATATGTGCCAAAAAAACTAGTTACCCCCCCCCCCCTATGTCATGTGCAGATACGAATTGATCTTTTAATTGTCAGATTGATTATTTAATTGTGATGTATTATAACTATTTGTTGTCCATCCTCGTATATGTTTTTTATGTGATAGCCTTCCAAAGTGGAGAGTTCTAATCACTACAATGGATAACAAACATCCTTCTCAAAATTATTGATATTACTTGATATGCCAAGTACTTCCTGTTGAAAAATTTCAGTTATATCTATGTTTAGCCAAATTCTGATTAAATTACCATGTTTGATGTCATTGTTTGTATACTTTCCTTACAGTTTGTTTGCAGCATCAATGGCTGGAATTTGCAGTCACTCCCTATCAGTATGGAATGTGTCAACCACTGTATTGGTAGTAGAATTTTGAGGATGTATTTATACTAATGTTATTGATACATTCAACAGCGAGCAATATTTGAACTTAGTAAGTAACAAACCTTCATGTGACATGCTATCATAACAGTGTATGACTAAATCATCCAACAAATACTTCATAATTTAAATACCCAATATAATCAATATAAACCATGACTGTTTGAGACATTAAAGAATTACTCCCTATGTGCTATAACCATTTTTGGAATTGCATTTTGGTGTGTCATTAGCATTCTGCAACTGCACATATACTCTCATGATAATTTGATTATATTTATTATTTTGTATAGCTTCTTTAATTTCCCAGTTAATCAATATTCTCAGTCTTCTATATTCATCAGCAAATGTTATTTTCCTTATTGAAACACTTGGAGACTTCCTCTTGTAACATCTCTCCACTGTAGCATTTAATAATATGTTTTAAAAGGAACGTTTCAAACTAACCCAATCACATATCACAGGCTGTCAACACAAGACTAAAAAGAGGAGACACTCAAGCACAATAATTATTAGATACATAGAAACTTTAACATACTAGCAACAATGTCCAGTTATGCAATGTCATAGAACTTAACAAACAATTTTTAGAGTATGCTAATTTCATTTGGATCTTCAGTGATTTTATCTTTTTCTACATTTTTAGCCTTTTTCATATCTTTACAAATGAGTACATTAGTACAGCTGATATTTGAATCCCTCACCCAAATGTTATATATTATATCGTTCCTGTAAGTTAACCTAATCATGTACTTATTCACAGTGCTTACACTTAAAGCTTATAAGCTAAAGGCATTACATCCGAGTCCTTGGCTCATTTAATACAATGTGCGTCCAACATTGATGTAATCTATTAATTTCTAAAACTAGAGTAACATAATACGTTGAGCAAGTGCCAAAAATAATCTTTGTAGTTTGTTTGTCCAATAGTTGAAGCCATGAGTAAGAGATAGATAATGTTTTCAACAAAACAGCCTGTACAACTAAATCTACCATAACATTAGAAACAATATTACATTATTACAAGTAACATTTGATAACATTAAGAAACTTATATGGTGATATTGCAACCTTCTTCTTTGGAGGAATTTTTGTAATTAACTGACACTGTGGTACTGAGGCTTTTCATGACAAGCATAAAATTTTTTTCTTGAAATTTTTTGTCCTTGTTTTAATAAATTGAATCGCACCAACATATTACAGATGTTCAATTCTTTCTACTATTTTTCACTCCAAACTTTTGCCTCTTATTCTAGCTAGCATGTAATGTTCTTGATGAGAAACATTTTTTCTCCTTTAATTATTTTATCATCAAGGGTACAATCTTGTCGTTTTCCTAGTTTTTAGTAAATCAAGTCAGCTTATATCTTTCCAAGTGTTTCTATAATATAACAAAATGCAAGTCACAAATGTAGCTTCTATTGAACTTAGACAGTTCTTCCACATCAGTAAAGAGGAGGATTTAGCTTGCTAGATTAGTGAATTCATAATTGTATTATTCTAATCACCTTACAGAGTGTGTGTTTTTGTGATATGTATGATATAGCCATGTATACTCATGATTCACTCTAGTGAGTCACTGTCAGATAGACAAGAAAAACAATCATAATCTTGCATACAATATTTACCATACATTTAAGTACAAACTATTTTCATAATGTAAGTACTTTTTCAATTTGGCCCAAATGGATGTGAACTATAACACCATGAACAATACAATATTATATTTGCTGTCATAGCTTAGAAGACATGCGTTAAACAACTTATACATATGTATACAGACAAGACTTTTAGGCTAAACTGACATGTGCACACAAAGTTTCAGGCAGGTAGTATCACAGCTAACTAATGACTAGTACCCAGCTCTTTTTTCATAATATTTTAATTTAATGTTATGTGTTTCTTCTAGTTAATATTGCAGCTACGTTATATTTAATGTTAGAAGTCAATCATTTTGATTTTACGAATGGTCTGTTTGAGATTCTCTTCATCCAGTACTTTTTACTTACTTACAATTAGGTACATAATCATGACTGATCATAGTGATTTTATGTTTGCTCCACATACTATAAATTAGATGGTTTTAAGAATTACTTTTACACAGAAGGTTACCATATATATAAGATATCCAATTTAGATGTCTCATTTACTTTACAAATAAAAGTTGTGATTTTCAGAGCTTGAAAGTAGAATATCCTTAGTCTCATTCCCATGTTGGGGACAAGAATAAATGCCATAGTGTGGACAACATGTACAGAGTGGTTTATTCATAGGATACCAAGATATCCTTTAAGACTTACATTTTGTAGCAAATTAAGATTCAATCCTTGAAATACATTATACCTTGGGCACCTGTACAACCACCAAAATTGTACAGAAAGTAATAGTTTTTTCTATTTTGATGATGTATCTGTTAACTGAAGTTTATCATACACACAGTGATGTTGAATAGTGACCATCAAACACCAGGTAGTCCAAAGAATGCAACAAAGAAGCATGGATGGCAATTGAATCATCCCTACTTAATAGCATAGGCATACAATGCAACAATATATCACTGATAATATTATTATTTAAGAGATTTAGATAGTTGCTGAATATCTTAAATTGCATGTTCATGCACCCTCAGCTATTTTGTAGGAATGATGTGCAATTAATATCCCCACTCATTGGTTTGTATTCTTTGTACTGGACTGGTAGTGTATAGCCATCCTTACATTTACTTAATTTTTTTTACAATGCTTTTATTTATTGAAATGCAAATGTTTTGATAATCAGTAGAGAAAGATGTAGCATACTGGAAGGCAGTGAACTTCCATGTTCAAACAGCTCACCAATTCTTACATACTGTGATGCCTTCTCTTTGTTTTTGCATATAAGAAGGATAATCATATTATACTCATAGCAACAAGTATTTAATTTACCTAAGAAAACATTAAAAGGGGAGAAAAATGACAACATTTAAAAAAAAATTGTGTTTAGCTATTTCTGTTAAGAAATGAAAATATAGGATTTATTAGATCAACATAATAATTACATTTTGATATTGCCTTTAATGTTCTATTATTGTTGATAGTTTACTTTCACGTTTATTACTGCCTTGACTTTTTACTAATACTACCTGAGAGTTTACTTGAAGACAGAGTGTCAAGAATAAAATGGTGTGAGAAGCACTGACTTACATGACTGGTATAACTAATCAAAAACACCTCCTGAAACATAGGTTGGGTAGCTCCAATTTGGGAATGTTATGAGATGTGACAAAATTCTCATTTTTCAAAAACGGTAGGACAGAATAATGATGCATCTTTTGAAACTGGATACAAAGACTAGTTGCATATACTGGCTGACTGATTGTACTATGTGACTTTAGATTCTTTGTTTTAAGAACCAGATATCATCCAAACTACTAAAACCATTATTATTGACCAAGAAAAAACAACTACAGTTAACATTTCATACATATAAGGTCAATCAAGTCTATCAAAAGGGTCTTCCCCACTCTTAGTCATATAACTTTCTTTCGTCTACTAACCACCATAAGAAAAATACTATATATCTAAACATAAAGCATACATGAACCCCACCATCATGATGAAGTCCAGGTGTGGTTTATGAAATACCTTGCCAAGAACTTGTAACCTAGCCATTTAGTATAAATGGAGCACTTTACTTTTACCTTTATTAGTCAAGCCATTGATGAAGACAATTGTACTGATAATTGAACATTTGGTATTAATAATTTATTTTATTTCTTTGATGAATTTTTAATATGAATATTGTCAATATTATGTATACATATGGTCAAGGAATCATCATGACTGGAAATGAAGGATTAACTGTAAGAAAAAGGTTTTTGCATGGGTCATATGCCATTGGCAACATGGAAAACATTATCACAAGTATATGAGACTCTTGATCAGGTTCTGAGACTGTCACTATAGTGAAGATAATACAACAGAGACTTGCCCTCAGGAAAAAAATAGTGCCTCTTGACAAGGATATTAGAGTTAGTTAATGATGATGATTTGACTGGGGAAAGATAACAAGCCAACGTCTTCAAGACAATGGGATGGCTATTCTAGACATGACAAGGCTTTTATAAGACATTCAAATACAAAGGAGCGATCCAGCTATGTAAGAAGCCATGCAAATGTTTTTTTCTAAAGGCAAAATATTCAAGTTTCATAATCATTATGAAAATGGTTATGATCTGATGTATCACACTGTTACAACCAATGATTGGACAATGTACTATCTTTGAAATACTCTCCAGCTCATTCTACTGTAAGTCAAGACTCATAATATCTTGATAACTTGGGAATCTGATATTATAGGTTCTCCCACACTTATATGCCTCCAGTACTTACACTTTCCAAGTTCCTAACCTGCTGAAACTACCACCAGAATTAACAAACACACAGCCTGAACATGATTGAGTAAAAATAATATGGCAATAATAGATGACAGTAGGAGTGAGAATAAGAAAAAGAGAAACAGAGAAGAAAAAAAACAACCTTCAGGAAAAAGAAACAGTTTTTGATAAATATATACAAAAAAAGGTACTTCAGTTTCAAGACAAAATCAGCACCATTATCATACCAGTCCCCTGGTCAAGAGGCACAAAAACAAGTAACTAGGCTTTTCTTCCTATGATAAAAAAAAAGGTAGTTTTATTTGTTAAATAATGTTTATATTCATATTACTATAGAATGTGTCTCTGAGAAAGATGATGAGTCTTGAATCTGACGATGACATGGTATCTATATAGACGTAACGTCCAATGTAGGAGATGAAACTTACAGACTGGTATTGAGACAGCCACAGAAAAAGAAAGTATAAATACAAATATTTATTTAAATATTTGTAACCCTATCACTTGTTACTGGTGTCATAGTACTGTCAGAGATAAGGCTGGTATTGACTCACTCAGCTTCACTGAGATTATCATAAGTAGCACATGTAAAGAAAAGAGACAGACTGGTATTGAGACCAGCCACTGTGTTGTAGAACGTAAGCCTAACATTTATTTGTAATTATAAATATCTAATGTCTTTTATGCTTTGACTATACAAACAGACTGTCATATAAATGTATTATTTGACATTGACTTTGTGTATTTGTACTTTTGTAAGTTATTACTGCAATTTTTCTAAATTAACAATCCTATTAATGGTGTGTGCAATTTTTCTAAATTAACAATCCTAATTATAGTGGTGTTAATAATATTTATAGTGTAGCTTAATGTCTACATATGGTTCTTCATTATGTCTTACTGGTCTGCCATGAGAAGTTGCTAGTCAATCCTATTATATTCAGTTGCTGAACTGAAATCTAGTTATTACTTTGCTTTGCTTTGGCACAAATATCAGTACAAATGATCATTACCATGAGATTTTAGGGATTATACACCCTTTATCCATTGCTGTTTGTTAGTACAATTTCGGTGATAAACAAAACATTGTTACTATGGCTGTCACTTGCTCACCGGATTGGAATAGAATTGAAAGGTGATATAATGCAATGGGCCATCTCACATCTACAATAGGGGGCCTGACCCCCTGTGCATACAGAAGGAATGAGTCCTGATACAGCTCGTGTGAAACAAGCTCAATATTAACTCATCCAAAAAACTAGTGTAGACCATGTTTGGGTGCCTAAACTTCATCTCAGAAAACTAAGGCCTTAAAACTCTGAATTATAGGGCTAAATTTGGGCGATAGCAGATTGAATAACCTTACAACAGGAAAGTACAGATATTTGATATAATAGCGCCAATATATGATAAGAAAGAATTTGCATCAGAAAGTTATAAACCCTGTTTGTGCTCAATACGTCATTTGAATTTTAATGTTTGTTGTGTTGATTGTAGACTCCTAACTTATCCACCCTTTTAATCATCATCATTGTGTGTCGACCTGTTACAACTTTTTTTTTTTTTTTGGTGTTTGGAGCCCATGTGCTTTGTGTTACTAGAATAATTCTATACTGTTTTATATATAAGTTTTCCATCCTTTTTGAGTAGTAATTGTTCTCGTGTTTTATTTAAAAAAGAAAGTTTTATTTTGATTCCGAGAACAGCCTAATTTGTACATATACAATGCGCCACCTAACCAGTATCTACTTATCCTGTCTCCCGCTGTTCTTGGTACTAGTCACTGTTTATTACTTGACCTGTACTATACTAATGTCTCATAAGAAGCCCAGTTTGTAGGAACCACGCTCTCCTATGTCGTAGTAAGCGTTGGACTCTGTCACTCACTCTCCGTAATCGTTTGGAAAGACTTACCGACCAGGCCTCTAAGACGCGCCCTCCAGGTTGTCAGTCCTGGCAAGCTGTTACCAACACTCTGGAAACCCTTGATACAGACTTCAGAAATGTCATTCATCCTTGATGTTATTTAATTGAAGACGAAATGAATACTGGAACAAGAGCAGAAGTCGCTAGATGAACCTGATGATAAGTGGCTGCTCTACCGTCGCTTTTTCAGCAGTTTGGTCGCACTCACGCTTCATCAGCTTAGAGTGGCCTTTACGTAAGACCGTTTCTCGTTGACTCACTTTGTGTCTATACTGTCGTATCTACCAATCCGGGTTCCTAGCTACCGCCTCCGATGATTTCTGCCTTCTGCAGCTGAACAAAGATGAATCAAAGGCCATAGAATAGAGCTATCTAGATCTGAAGGGAATGTGCAGATTTACCCCTAGAAACGAGATGATGAACTGAAAGTCAATAGGATGAAATTTGAAAAGCGTTGTTTCGATTTGCTCCCTCGAGCTTTCGCAGTCATGCAACCCAACCAGCCCAAGACATTAGAGCGACATTATCCGTACTGAAAACTAGTCCATAGAGTCAGCGTGCCCAAGATAAGTCCCTACATTCGCTGGGAACATCCCAATTTGAGGACCATTTGGAAAGTCTCTGTAGCAATTCATAACCATGACACATCTCGACTCCTGAGAAGCTAGTTTATCTGCGACACTCCCTAATGGACAGTAAAGCTTGAAGGCCATTGCAGTTCCTCTCGTTCCGGGGCACACTTAGAACTTGAGTTCTACCAGCCGCTTTAATCGACCCCGTTTTAATCCATACAACCACCGTTCGCCAATACTGACTTCTTCTAGTTTGAGGAGGTTACGTAGGAGCTACAACATCTACATGACCCATACAGCAACATCTGAGGCCGAAAAGCGATGGCCTACGGCCATCCGGTCCTTCATAACATCTTTGCTCAACTAAAACTCGATTCGCCACGATGTTGTAATGGCAAAAACATAGCCAACATCCACCAAAGTACCTCATTATCAACTCCTCAAGTTCATGATTCTTTGAGCGCAAGCCTCTGAAACTTCAAAGGGTTACAAGCCCAAAGGATCAAATGAATTGGATCAAAGTCTCCCCAAGAAGGAGTACTGTGCCAAATCGCCCTCAATTTAACCCATTCACACAAGTACTTTTGGTCAAACCGGTAACAATTTGTATAGCATAATGTGGTAGGAACCATCCCTTGCAATGAAGTAGCAAAATTTAAGGCATTCCTCCCAAGAATAAATTGACTTTATTGAAAAAATACAAATTGGGTTTCAATTGCCTTTAGGCTTGGTCCCTTTGTCCAAGATGGTTAAATTAATTCAACTTGTAAAACCGTCGAAGGCCCCACCAACATTATGGCATGTGGAACTTA
>NW_024535026.1:0-16222 GCF_016097555.1 Gigantopelta aegis
TTACAAAGGTCAGTTCCCCAGACTGCCCCCTCTACAAAAGGCATTGTGGGGTAGCCCTCTGCTCCCTGGTGACTGCGGGGTTAAAATCTTGCTTTGGAATAAGGAACGAATCTTAACAAAATTGGACTCCTTTTAAACAAAAACATAAATAATACTAATAAAAAAACAATGAAAACTCATTAACTCAATCACATATTGAGTTATATTTTATTGATCCATTTTTATAGCTTCTACTTACTAAGCCTATTGTCCCTTTGAATTTAGCTGCCATTTATTTTTTCTATCCACTGCTTTTATATGCTCTAATATTATTAATTTTTTCCCCTTATTTTAAAACATTATTTTTTTTTAACATTAAATTCAAAATTTATATAATAGGGACTGAAGATTATCTTTCAGCTATTTTTTATATCTAAGCTCTAAATTTAGAAATATAATTAATTCAATTAAAATAATTTTCATGTTAGTTCAATTTTGTATATATATACATTTTTTTGTGTAATATATTTTTTCAACTGATTTTTAATAATTTCCAATGTTAATTAATTAATATACAATAAAAACATTATACCTATATGGTTAATAAACTATTGTAAGGTAATTAAGTCCTGTAAAAACGTGATAAAAAGGACAATTATCAAAATAAACCAACGTGTTAATGGTACAAAAAGTGCAAGGATATATATATATTAATAAGTAGTGCCCTCTCTTACTATTTTGATAAGGTTCTAATTGATACCCTACATTCTTCATTTAATTTTCAAATAAGGATATTTCTTATGGTATTATTTTAAACTACAATATCACTTATAAATAGATGTATGTATTTTATTACATACTAAAATAAAAATTGTAATAACTTTAACCTTACAGTTTTTTGATAGGAGGTTATTTTCATTGACTGGGAATTTTTATTTCTTGATGAGGAATTTTATTTTCTTATGAAGAGTTTTATTTCATGCTGAAGGTTGTTATTTCACTGCTGAGGATTTTTTTCATTGACCCTATTTATTCAATAATAAATAATATTTAAATAAAAAACAGTGATGAAGAGATTAAACTCAATCATAAATAAATCAGATTTTATATACTATTTTGTTTTAGCGTCCTTTATAAATATTATTTCCTTTGGTCTTTAACTTCCATTTTTCATATTTATATCCATTAATTTTTTATACGTCTTAATTTTTGTTTCTTTTCCCCATTACTTGTAAACATATTTTTTTATTCATTTTAATCACATATTGAGTGATAAGACATAAGAAGCATCTTGCAATTATGTTTTCTGTCAAGTCTCTTTCATTTATTTCTATTAAGAATAGGTAATTTATTAAATTTTTTTTAGCATTTCTTTTGATTTTTTTTAAAAAATAATTGATTTTTGTATAGATTTTTTTAATATTTAATCATAATAAAATAATTTATAGTTAAAAAACTCTAATTTACAAATAGACTACATACTTTTACCATGTTTGGAAGAACAAAAAAAAAATACAGTCAACCTTTTTTTTTTCTAGGTACAAAATTAATATACATATTTTTTATAATGTAAAATGTTTCATGGTAGATGATTAGTTTGAGATTAATCCTACATAACTTTCATACCTAAATCAGCGGGCTTCCCTCATTTTTCTTTCGACTGAATCCTACTTTCGTCATTTGATTCAAAACGTCATACAAAGAAGAAGAGAGAGAATTATTTTCTGCGATGTAACCCAATATTAATTATAACTAACTTTAGGACATTTACTGATAGTGTGTATTATTATCCACAGATCTCTTATGACATATACAATCTTATAAGATCGTATCAATGTAGTATACATAACATTTTATGACCATAATGATGTGTAAATATTTAAAGTATTGATAAACAGTAAATTAGAATTTAGTAACATATATCATTATCTGTATAACTATAATAATGGCCTGAGAAAAATCTGTAACTAACTTTATCACTTACAATTTTCAGTTTCTTAGACACTTGTAAACCATAAACACTTAACATTGAGCACAATAATAGGTAATGAAGTTAGTGCAACTAGAAAAACCGACACCAATTGGCATGATAATGACACTTCATGATTTCTCCACAATTCACAGTATTTGGTGATAATTAAAGTTGGTTTTAAATAATAAAACGATGCTTAATTATTAACAGATGATGTTAATACTTGATCAAATAATGATGTTGATATAAAAAAAAAACAAAATAATTGATTGTGATGTTGATACTTCATATGACGATTATTAATGACGTGATCTGTTAATGCCTAGTTAATATATCAATGATGTTGACAACTCATATACTAGTAACTGACGATGGTGTTTTTTCCCACCCCCCCCCCCCTTCATCAACTTGGATATGTGATCGATATGAGAAAGTTAAAAGTATAAATTTCGAATATTTTGATAACTTAATTGCTATATTAATCGTTATCAAGACACTCCATTACTTGAGAAGTGCTATATTCCTATTTGCAATATGCAATACAAAGCAAATGTAGTTTTTACAATATATTAAACACTAATCATCAGAAATGTATCATTGCGTCACTCCTCCCACTATATCTGCGCTGCCCACCATTACCAATGTCATAGAAACCTCAAACAAGCTATAATGGATAATAATCAACAGGTGAAAGACCATGCTGATAGAACATCAGAGGAACTATCCACTTAGCTGATGACTTAACTGCAGTTTTCCAGCAATATAATTACAACAAATGATCATTACATGTCGTGTTCTATCGATACATACCTTTAAACATATATGCTTACTCATGAGCCAGGATAGCTTGATTTGCTATAAATTGTAGTATTTATCTTTAATTCGGAGTTAGACACAGAACAATGTACCATCCATTCATCTTGAAAATCAAATGAGAAGCCAGTTATAAAATGTTTAGTTGGTAGTTGAATATGCATGAATAGTCTGTGTAATATCTTTTTTTTTTTTAGCCCGCCCCGATAGATCAAAGTATCAGTTACATGCCATATCAATTGATATATGTTGCGTTCCGATCTGCTTTTTTATTTTTTTTCTCTAAACATTAAAAGATATAGAGAATGGATAGCCGATTATCTCTAGGTGATAGTATATTGAATGTATTGTTTCAATGAATCTAGGTCCTCCTGAACACATTAGATAAAACTATATAATTGTTGAATAACTTTTAACTCACCATTTATTATGTAAGTATACAAACTGCTACAGTGCTTTATCAATAGTTTGATTTACATTATGTTCTATCTGGTAAACACATGTATATAATACTGAAGCGTTACCCCCCTTATCCATTCACGACTAATAGTCCATCTGTCTGACTATATAGACAGAAGGGTAATGGTGATGCAGACTCATCTATGATAGACACATGACATACCATTATTTGGGATAATACCATACTCCAATAGTTAGCGTCATTTCATAGAACCACCACTTTTGACACCACAAGCGCATATTTAATCATCACTGATTAGCGAAGCATCCCGATTTTTAGAAATTAATCAGGACTAATAGATGTATTTGCCGAGATAATAGGTTTTAGTGTATCTCATATAATTGAAGATTCCTGCTATCCATATAATAATAATTAATATACCTATAGAAGAAGTAACCAGTGTGAGAATAAGGAGGATGATAATTAGACCTGACGAACAATGTACATAGTAAACCAACCTGTCAAGACAAATGAAGACACTCGACATCATTTACAAGGTCCATTGTTCCCAAGACTGCCCCCCGACCCCCCATCACTAACGAAAAAGCTTATCGCTCCGGGGGATGTTTTGCCAATCTGCGGATGTAGAGATGCATAAGTGCCAAATACCATTTGAAGGGGTAAAATTTCCGTCTCTGTTTGGAATAGAGGTAAGAATCTTGAAGTTATCAGAATTGGACTCCTATGTTTTAATGCTAGAACTATAAAATACTAATAAAAACAACGGATGAGAAGAGATTAAATTCATCCTAATAAAATAAATTATGACTCTCAGATGAATCCATTTTGGTAACTGATCTACTTACATAAGTACCTAGTCTGTCCATTGAATTTAGCTGTCCATTTATTTTTATGTCTATACACTGACCTTTTAATATTTGCTCTCAATATTCATTAAATTTTCCCCTTTTCTTTTTTCCAAAAATATTATTTTTATTCATTTAAATCAAATCTAGATTATAATGCATGCGACATGCAGATGCCTAGTCTTGGCGCAGGAATATGTGATTCGATATCTAGCTTCTTTCCTACCTTTAATAACTCGTAATGAGATAGGCTAATGACCCTTATTTTAAAAAGTTTGTAATATTATTACTATTTTCATAGATATGCTTTGTTATTTAAGTAGGAAATATATATATTTATTAAAATCTATTAATTTATGTAGCTTACAGTTTTGCTATAATATTATCAATGATGTTTTTTTCCATATATATAAATTATATTTTTATTCAAACTGATTTGTTAATACCGATCCTATATAGTTAATTAATTTATATACAATAAAACAATACCCATGTATGACCATATATGGTTAATACACGATGTGTGAAAGGTAATTAAGGTCCTGTAAAAAATGTGATAAAAGGACACTATCAGACAAATAAATCAGACAGTGTTTAATGAAGTACAAAAGTGTGCAAGAAGTACTTATATATTATATATTATTATATGGTGTATTATATATAATATAGAATTGTTTAGCAATAGAGATTGTAATCTATATATAAGCACTTGTCATATATACTAGTACTCTCTCTTGAAACGAGTGGTGATTGAGGACTTGGTGAGACGAAGGAGGAGAAGTAGATTAGTTGTGATCTGGGGAGTCCCTCTATTGTAGCATTGTTAGTTGTTAGTTGATATGTTCAATCATATTACATGTTTCTAAGCGAATACGCAACCAAATTCTTCAGTTCAATTGTCAAAATTAGTGATATAAACAGAGGAGGGAATCATTAAATTATTTACTAAACAAATAATAAGAATCCAAATTAACTCCCCCCCCCCCCTTAAACACTTACAGTTTTTCCATGTCTTCTTGGATCTTAACAACCATAAACAGTTATAATGAATAAAATGATAGTATAAGGTTAGTGAAAATAGAATCCAACACCACTTGAAAACTCAATAATGAACACTTGTCCACAAAGATAGTTGCTTGGATTGAGAACTTGGAATTGGTTGTACTATTATTGTTTACTTCATTGCCTGAGGATTATGGTTTATTTTATTAGCTAATGATGTTGCTCTGTTGATGTCAATTGATGATATCGATGATGATGACAAACTCTATTCCATTAACTATGCTGGTTGTCCATTCATGAACTTGCATAAAAACAACAATGAAGGAATTTTTAAAATATACCTTATAACATTTTGATAAAGACTTGTAAGTAAATGTAGATAATCTCATCTGTTGCACGTGCAAGTGTATTGTTCCTCTTTGAATATGACATTACAAAGAAACTGTAGTTTTCTTAACATTACATAAAACATTTGATCATCCGAATGTAGCATTGCCTCCTTCCTACACTGAATGTGTTACAATCACAATTTATAACATCATAGAAAGACCTCTAAACCAGGCGTATTAATGGATTTGTATCCAACTGGTGGAGAACATGTGACTAGACATTAAGGGACCTAATCCAATTAGCCCTTATGATGGCATTAAACTGGTGTTCCAGCAGATATAATTAACAGAATGATCATTAACATATGTCGCATTGTTCTATTATCCAATACCTTAAAATATATGTTACTGTGAGCAGGATAGGACTGTGATTATATTTATTGTAGTATTTCATCCTTAAATCTGAGTTAGACACAGAAACAATTGTACCATCCTTCATCTCTTGATTCAAATTAGAAGCTTTACGAACATTATTTGGTAGTGATATGATAGAATAGTCTGTGTAATATTGGGATAGGATCAAAGTATCATTAACTGTACAATTTATATATGGTGCTGTTCCATCTGTAACATTAACAGGCTATTCAGGAATGACTGCGAAAAAATAAAACAATAAAAAACACTCGGTAGAGAGTAATGAGTTGAATGTAGTTCAATGATCTAGGCTCCTTGAAAAACATTAATAAAACTATTATTAATTGTTATATAATTTAACTCCCTATTTGTTTCATAAGGTATACGCATTGTACATGTGCATATTAGCAATGTTTGGATTTACATGAATGTTCATCTGGTATAACACTGTATAAATACCCTCATAGTTCTTTATCCCATAGTCCCACGATATATGTCCCATCTGTCCCTGACATGCACACTAACTGTAATGTATGTGAGTGAGTCATATACTATAGATGCACTTGACTACAAGTAGGATAATACCATACTCCAATTTAGGCTATTTCTAGCACTTGGACAACCACAAAGCCATCATTTAATCGTTTCATTGTTCTGGATTCATAACGATGAAAATAATGTTGCAGGAATAATAGAGTTATTTGGGTAGGACATATGATGGTATCCTCCATATAATTGGACTCCTATATATATAACAATGTTTAGTTAAAATTTTGGATAACTTACGCAGTGTGCAGGTAATGGAGGAGGATTAACATGTAGAGAGAGCAAACATTGTGTAGTAGTAAACCAACTGTAAAACTCAAGACGACACACCTATCATTTACAAGGGGTCCGACGATTGCCTTATAATTCTCATACCATCCCGTCTCCAGACTGCCTACGAAAATGTTGTAGTTTCAGGTGGCGAGGCAATCTTGACGTGAGTGTATACGTGCTATTGCATTTGAAGGGAATAAGACTACTCAGTTTTTGATGCGTCGTAATAAACTTCTATTTCATGTATATAGCAAGCGGATTAATTCAATCTTATAAATAAGTTAATGAATTTTATTTGATCCAAATCCATTTGTGTTTTAGTTGTCTATTTACAATAAGTAGCTATCTGTCCATTTGAATTAAGATGTCTCATTTTTTATGATATTATAATCATTTGATTTTTAATACTGTCCCCTCTGACTATTCATTAAGTTTCATCCTTTACCTCGGAAAAACCTATTGGTTTTTTATTCACGTAAACAAATATTAATGTGATGATGGGACATGAAGAAGCAGTGTTTCAAGTATATTGTGTTAATTTATCTAGGTTTTCTCCTTTACTAATTAGCAATGATAAGTAAAAATTAAACTATTTAAAAAATCTTTAGTTTTTTAATTTTTTTGATAAGTTAGGAAGCTATAATAATTTTTATTTATATTACAAATTAATCTCCTATTATTTAAACTATTGTAAAAATTAGAATATGGTCAGTATTTTTTTTGTGGTGTGTATTGTATTTTTAAGTTATTGCCTTTTATAAATATTTGCTTTATATTATTTTCTAATAATTGAATTTTTGTATATATTGCTTTTTTCTATATAAAACTCCTTTAAATGAAAAGTAACTCCTTAATAATCTCTACAGTTATTAATAGACCATACATACATATATCACCATATATGGAAAAAAAATAAAAACAAACAAGTGCAAGGGGATCTTTAGTTTCTAGTCAAGTTTAAGTACATATATTTGTTTATATGATATTATATATACATACATGATGTAATAATAGAGAGGGTACTCATCTACATAACAGTTTCATACAAATTATCAGTATAGGGCTTCCTCATCTTTGTTTACTAAACTGATATGCACTACATTCTTTCAATTTGATTTCAAAATCAGTCATACTGAATAGAAAGAGGAGAGAGAGTTATTACTGTCGGGCGATGTAAACCAGATAGTTAATTATCACTAACTTTGGACATTTCTTGCATAGTGTCATTATTAGCTACGTATCTATAGAGAAAGTAACTAATATTATACAGCATTATCAATTTATAGACTTAAAAACATTTTTATGTAATAATCATGTGTACATGCTTTATATAAATATGACAAGTATCACCATTTATCATTATCTAGTATATACTTATAAAAATGTGTGAGAAATTACAAATTAACTTTAATACTTACAGTTTTTTCATGTCTTCTTTTAGATCTTTAACACCATAACAACTTATAATGACATAATGATAGTAATGAGTTTATGAAAAGAAAAACAATCCCACACCAATTGGCCTGATAATGACACTTGTGAATTCTCTCCACAATTACAGTCAATTTGGTTGATAATTTTGGTTGGTTTTAATGATGTTGTTAATTCATTGACTGACGATGTTGATACTGATTCAACTGATAATGTTGATATTTAACACTTTGATAACTTACCTGTAATTAATGTTATAATATCACTTCCATTCAGCTTGGAAGTGTATGTTCCTCATTTGAATATGACACTACAAAGAAAACTGTATTTTTTTGAAAACTAAACAAAACGCTGATATTCATGAAATGTATCATTGTCATTCTACACAATGTCTTTTACAATCACAAGTACTAACACTATAGAATACCTCATAACCCCTATTTAATGGATTCATTAATCAACTGGTGAAGACCATGTGACTAGAAACTCAGGGAACCTATCCACTTAGCGTCACATTAACTGTTTTCCAGCAACTATATTAACCAATGATCATTACATGTCTTGTTCTAATAGACATACCTTTAACTATATGTTACTGTGAGCAGGATATGCTTGGACTTATATTATTGTAGTATTCATCCTTACTCTGGAGTTAGAACAGAACAATTGTACCATCCTTCACCTCTTGATGTCAAATGAGAAGCTTACTATAAAATTTAGTTGGTAGTGAACTATGATGAGAATAGTCTGTGTAATTTTGGGATAGATCAAGCAAGCATCATTAATGTTACAATTGATATCTGGTTGTGTACCATCTGTAACATTAAAGGATATCAAGAATGCTGGATTATCTCTGGTAGATAGTAATGAGTTGAATGTAGTTCAATGTCTTAGGTCCCTCCTGAACACATTGATGAAACTAGTATTAATTGTTAATACGTTAACTCACTATTTACTCTGTACGTAACTCCCTTGTATAGCAATACCATCAATGTTTGATTTACAATTATGTTCATCTGGTATAACAAATGTATAAATACCCTCAAGAGTTTATTTATCGAATAGTCACGATAAGGTCAATCTGTCCTATTCATATACACAGAAGGTAATGGTTATGAGTCATTTATGTAGACACTTGACTACCATTAGGATAATACCATACTCCAATATTAGACTCATTTCTAGCACTTTGACACCACAAAGCCATCAATTAGCCATCATTGTTTCTACATCTCACGTATGGAAATAATTTTGAGGAATTATGAGTTATTTGGATAGGACATATTATTGTATCCTCCATATACTTGGACTCACCTGTATTATATAATAATTAGTTATATAACCTATAGATACTTAACAGTATGAGGTAATGGAGGAGGATTAATAGACCTGGCCAACAATGGTATTAGTAACCAACTGCAAGATCAAGAAGAATAGATAAATCATTATGATAAGCTCTGTTGACTGTCCTTACAATGTACATAGCCAGCATATAAGGGACATGATACCTTCAGTTTCCTTATAAGCAGTAAATATAATACTTGTTTGTCAAGATAATGTTATATTAATAACAATAACAATAGACAATATGATAAACAATAATAACCACTCACGAGATAAAACTCCCTGCCTAATCATAAAAACAGCAGTCCATTAATATAACTGTCAGTCTGGTCTTCAGACCTGTACATGCTAAAACCATAAATATATATAAGTGTACATGCTTATTATATAATATTACAGTATGACACATATATCATTATCTACGTCTTACTATAATTAATGTTTGACAAAGGCAATACCTTTTGAATACTTACAATTTTTCATTGTCTTCTTTTAGATCTTATAAACCATCAACCAGCTTATATGAAACATATGATAGTGATGGCGTTAGTGAAACGGTAGAAATTCCACCACACCACTTGGCATGATGATAATACTTGTTGAATTCTCTCCACAATTATAGTCATTTTGGTTGATAATTTGGGGGGGGGGGGAAGTTTGTTTTAATAATGGTTGTAAATTCATTAACAGATTATCTTAATACTAGATTGACTGATGATGCTGATATTTAGAGTGACTGATACATTGTTCTTCACCGACTATAATATGGTTTGATACTTTGATGACTGATGATGTTGATATTTCCAGTAACTGATGATGTTGATATTGATGAACCTGATTATGTTGATAATTGCTAACTTATTGGATGTTGATATTTCATTAACTGATTGACTGTGATCTTTCCAGTACCTGATAATGTTGATATTTCATTAACGGATGCTGTTAATAATCAGTTATGAACTGATGATCTGATATTTTCATTTACACTGATGAGTGTTTATAAATTGATGAACTGATGATGTTGATAATTTTCATAACTGATGATGTTGATAATTGATGAACTGAGTGATGTTATATGGTCATATAACTGATGATGTTGATACTTTAATGAACTGATGATGTTGCATATGTCATTAACTGATGATGTTGATATTTCAGTACTGATGATGTTGATATTTCATTCACTGACTGATGTTAATAATGTGATGACTGCTGATGTTATGTTATTTCCATTAACTGATGGTGTTGATACTATTCATTAACTGATGATGCTGATATTTCATTAACTGATGAATGGTGATAATTGATGAAACCTGATGATTTGAGTGTTTCAGTAACCTAATGATGTTGATATTTCTTGACTAATGATGTTGATACTGTCAGTGCATTTATATAGTGGAATGAATGCAGCAGTTTTACAATAACATTATGATAACTTACCTTTAATTGATTTATAATATCACTCCATTCACTTGGATGTATGCTGTTGCTCATTTGAATATGACACTACAAGCAACTTGTAGTTTGAGCACTCAAATAAAAGCTATGATATCAAAAATATAATCATTGGTCACTCCTCATACTGAATGTTTTCCCATCAATATGATTAACAACATAGAAAGGAACCTCATAGCCAGCTATGTAATGATTATTAATCAACTGGTGAACACCTGTGACTAGAACATCAGAGAACCTTATCCACTTAGCTGTACACATTAACTGGTTTTCCAGCAACTATAATTAACAATGACATTACGTGTACTTGTTCTATTATGAATACCTTTAACAATATAGTTACTGGTGAGCATGAATATGCTTGATTTTATATTATTGTAGTATGCTATCCTTAACTCTGGAGTTAGACACAGAACAATTGTAACCGATCCTTCATCTCTTGATTTCACATAGCAGCTTTACTAAAATTTAGTTAAGGTAGTTGAATATGATAGAATAGTCTGTGTAATCTTGGTATAGATCAAAGTTAAACTTTATGTACACGTTATAAAACTTAATTGTTGCTGTTCCAGCTGTAACATTAAAGGATATCAGCACTAATGTTTGATCTCTGGTAGTTTGTAATGAGTGAATGTTATTTTTCAATGGATCCGAGTCCTCCCTGAACACATTCATATAACTATTATTAATTGTGTAATATAATTTAATCACTATTTATGTCTGTAAGTATACTCCTTGTAGATTGCTATTTATCAAGTGTTGATTTACATTAGGTTCATCTGGTATAACACATTATAAATACCCTCATAGTTATTTATCACCATAGTCACGATATAGTCCCAATCTGTCTATGATAGAATAGTCTGTGTAATATTAGGATACGATCAAGTATCATTTAATGTACAATAGATATATGTTGCTGTTCCATTGTAACATGAAAGGATATCAGGAATGATGGTTTATATCTCTGGTAGATAGTAATAATTGAATGTATTTCAACTGATCCCAGGTCCACTGAACACATTAAAAACTATTATTTAATTGTTACATATAATTTAACTCACTATTTGTTTCATAAATATACACATCGTTTACAGATGCTATTTATCAAGTTTGATTTTACATTAAGATCTCACCTGGTATAAACATTTATAAATACCCTCAATAGGTTTACCTACCCCATAGTCCACGAATATAGGCCCATCTGGCTCCTGGCATATGCACGCAATGTAATGGTGATGAGACATCTACTGTAGACACTTGTCTACCATTATGATAATACCACACTCCCCATATTAGACCTCATCTTCTAGCACTTTTGAACACCAAGGCATTTTTTAAGACCTATCATTGTTTTTATACACCATCACAGTAATAACTTGCAGGAATCATAGAGTTATTTGGATAGGTCCATATATTGAATCCCTCGTATAATTGGACTCCTGTATTATATATACAATTAGGTACTATACCTTTAGATAACTTACCAGGGTGGAGGTAATGGAGGAGGATAATTAACCTGACCAAACCCAATGTTAATATAGAACCATTAATAGACCAAGAAAACGCTCGACAATCATTTTAACAAGGGTCGTATACTGAATAATTATATTAATGACTATCGTCCTCCGCACTCGGCAAATAGACTACCTCTTGCGGGGGCGGTCATCATGAGCACCTGCATTTTTAAATGTTAATAGAGTATGGTATTTGGAAGCGTAGGATACGGAATTTTGAAGTCATAAGTAGGCTACGGAATACGTAAGCCTCATACGGAACTAATAAGAAACAATAATTGCAATATCCGTCGCGTCTTCCGTATACTTATTTCATGTACACTCATAAAATATTATTTAAAAACCAACAGATAATGAAGAAAATTCACTCAATCGCATCAAATAAAATTATGAATTTTATGTGAATCCATTTGGTGTTTATCTGTCCCATTTCTTCAGATTCCCATACATTGATTTTTTATACTGTCTATAACTATTAACTTATTTTCCCATTATACCGTTGTAAAACGTATTTAATTTATTATTCATTTAAATCATATATGGAATGTGAGTAATGAATCTGAAGATGTTATTCTTGTTTAAGTTAAGATATTTATTGCAGCTCCAATGGCCATTTGTTAGCTAGTAATACTAGTAATCAATTAAACTAAAACTTAAAATATCTTTTAGCTTTTTGGATCTTTTTTAGATGGTGGAAAGTAGGGTATAGCCACTTAGTAATGTATTTCTAACAAAAACCATATTACCTCATAGTCATTAATGAATTTTTGTGTAATATTGTAATGTTGCCAGTATATTTAATCAAACAGATTTGTCAAAATGTTAATTACATCATGATTAATAAACCACAATTGTATTACTATCTACTGATAAACACAAATTAACAGAGTCCTTCACTAAAAAATGTACTTATACTAGTATATGTATTATAGTTAATTAATTAATTATTGTAAACCATACTTATTAACCATATATGGTCAAGACACTACCAGGATCTACCAAAATTCCAGTAATGAAATGTACCTTGTATAAACTGTGATGACAGGGAGACATCACAAGCAAACATATTCAATGGAACAGTCGTGATAACCTTTCTATACATGATATATAAAGGAACTTTGTTTTTCTATAACAAAGTGTACACCATATTCTTGTATGGTTATGTTTATGGGTCTTCTACATAATCTTTTCTATAATTGTTTCTATATAATTAGTAAGTGTTTTCTTTCCCTTGAAGAGTGTTGTTTGAGGACTGGTGATGATGAGGATGAGGGGTAGGTCATTTGTTGATGTGAGGGATCCCCTAGGTTAGGGTAACAATAGTTGTTAGTTTATCATATTACAACGGTAATATGTCTTTCATTTGCCTGACTGATTAGCAGTACATTTCTATCATTTGAAACTCATTCATACATATTGTAAATGTGTGTGTGAGAGAAGAGAAGATGTAATAACAGAGAGTATTTCTAACTTTCTCACTAACCTTGCATATTTCTTGCTGGCACAATTATCTGCACACAGATCTCAGTAGATCTACAAATATACCTACCAAAGCATACAGACATTAATAATTATTTATTTAGATGTTTTATGAACACCAGTATGATACATTACATACAAGTATTTACCAACATGTAGTGAGTATGTGAGAGAGAGTATTAAGAGAGAAAAGAGGACTCCTGGTAACCGAACAGCTCTTCATTTCCACTCAATTAGCCTTAACACATACTATTGTTGTAGAACATTGGCTGTGGATTTGTCTTTATTATTACATAACACTAATCATTTTTCTTCTCTTAATTATTATTAACAGTCTAAAGATTGGACATCATTATACAGCTGTTTTAAACACTGATAATAACACCGGTAATAAGACAGTGTACTAATACTGTGACTAGTTTACAACACTGTTTGCCGTTTGGCTTCTACTATCAGTGACTGTGGATGAGGTAGATGACAGTGGTAATGTGACACTAGGTGATCGTGTGTTTGTTAACAGTGTTAATGTGGGGTTGGAAGTGCTGATACTTGTAGATGTTTTAGTCTTTTCAGCTGTTTTCAGTTGTCCTACATGTATGTTTCTTTCAATGTCACCTCGATACAAGACATCGGCTATGTAATTTGATAAAATCAGTAGATGACCCACCTCTCATTAAGAATCTATCTGATATGAAGTGTAAGACTTGTAACCCTGATGTTACTTTATATTTGATTTGAGTAGAGATTACATTGTCACAAGTGAGGACCCTCATTTATGATTGATACAATCCTTACCAATGACCTTTCCTTACTACAGCATCACTAACTCTACTAGTTTGATAAAATAACTTTATGGAGGATTTAATATTACTCTAAGAGAATAAAAAGTTTATTGTTATTATTAGTTAAGTATTTCTTGACATCCCAAGTTTTCCCAAGGCACAAAAAAGCTTCCAACAAACTTCAAATTAATATGACTCCTACTCTATTTAACAAATATAAACAATTTCTAAAAAATTTATTTTTAGTAATCACAACTAACCAGCTGGTAGCATAACAATATTTCTGTGTTTTTTCACTTGGTCAATCCCCCTAAGGACACTACACATGCTGAATCCCCAACATTTTCGGAGAATCCTGTAAGTGTGACTTCTGTTTTTTGCTTACTTACAAGAACTCTCATGAAAAACCGTTTAAATCCTTGTATAAACACTTCATAAAAACTTTTGTACAAAACTATCATTAAGCTACAGAAGGTCCTCCAAGAAAGAATGCTGTTGGGTGGAACAAAATCTACTAGCTGTCAGATTCACCGGAGTACCACCTGCTTTAGATAATAAATCAGTTATTTACAATAATTGGTGGTGTTTGATGTCAGTAAACCTCTTACTCGCTTTGCAGGTTGTAGTACCAGATAACACGTCTTTGTTGTCTATCTCAACATTTTGAGACATTACATAGGTACACGCCAGATCCTGGCTGCTCTTAGAGTACAGTTTACTCGACAATGATTTGGAGTCCTAAAGACTGTTAATATTTCTCGAGTGAAAGTCTTTTGTTTATCAATCTTGATAAGAAGAGAAATGTCCTTTTATGCAAGTGACATTCTGTCGGTGGAAAAAAAACTATGTGTGACATGAAAGCTAAGTAACACCAGGTGGAGTGACATCTCTTTTTGAGATCAGAGAAAATGGTAATGGAGCCTAAGGACCTTCAGGTCCAACTGCCATAAAAAGACACAAGATATGAATATTCTGATATTATGTAACTTATTGTTATATTTTTAGCATGAAAGTATTATTACCTGACTCATTAGAGTTAGCTTTACTATACATAGCAACAAGCCAGTGTCACATTCCCTCCCCTTTTAATCAGCTATCCCCCCTGAAAATTCCTTCAAGAGATTCGAACTTATAATCTCTTAACAAACCAACTTGTCCCCTATCGCATTGGTATAAGCTTGGTAAAGGAGTTGAGCATCGCGCATCAATATCTTCTGTAGGTACTGGCTTTCCATTTGGTAGAACCAAGACCAATAAATATTGTTGCGGCTTTGACCCATAGACCACATTGATACATTAGAAGCGTTACTTATATATCACGATCAAAAAATTTTATCACTGATAACAGAGAAATTCTATTCTCTTGGATTCTCCTGCCAGTATATAGGACCGACACCTTTGTCCACAATAACAAGAAAGTTAAAAAGAGGTCCTTTCCAATAATAGTTATTTATTTACCTTGAGAAGTTCTTGGTGGTATTTTTCCCAAATGAACGACAAGAATCTCTTGAAATCTATGCAAAAGAGACTAGCAGTATAATAAACTATTTGAGTTAACTTTTCTGTTCCTGTTGCGAAGCTGAATTCTTAGTGTCAACTCTTTTTATTGTAGCCAAACTA
>NW_024535027.1:0-15303 GCF_016097555.1 Gigantopelta aegis
CTCCCTATTTATAGTCCCCCCTCCTCAAGTTCCTCTTATCCTTCTTATAGCTCTCCTTTCCCCTTTCAACCCACAAAATCTAGTCTCTCACTCTTTTTTTTTTCAATCTCCTCATCTCATCCTGATCATCCTTATTTCTCTTTCTTTATTTTTTTCCTGTTGTCTTCTATCTCACACAGACCATTTTCTTGCCTGTCTCTCTCTCCTCTGCCCCCTCTCTCTCTCCCTTACTTTTAGGAGTCTCTCTCTATGAATCTCCTATCGCTTGGAGTCAATTTTTTAACATTCCTCCACTCACACAGTCCTCCGTCTATTTGCCTGTATGCATGTCATCCTCATCACATCCCAACACACCCCAACCCTCAAGTTTCTCTAATCTTCTCTTCTCTCTCAAATCCTCTTTCTCTCTCTCAAGTGTCCTCTCACTTCCCTCGCTATCTCTCACACGTCACAGTTGATAGCCCCTTAATGTCTGGTTCCATGCCATTTCATCTAATCCCATTTGGGAGTTAACAAAATGGACTTTTGTCCCATCTCTTGTCTAATAAGTGGTAACAGGTGTAGATAAGTGGCTTTAAGGCCCAGTAAGGTGAGGGAATTCTAATTCAAAAGGAATAATAATGTAAAGGCATTTGAGTCTTGAAGGTAGATCAATTAAGAGGACCCGTTTTCATACATCCAAATATATTTGGAATCAATTGGTTTGTTACAAAACAGCAGCAAGGAGCTAATTTCACATTATACGCCAAGTTTATAGGTCCACACTCAATTGAAGAAACAGCAGATGGAACCAGTATGTTTTGGAGATGTCCGACAAAAAAGTTTCCTGGAAGAGCTAGCCAGCTGACGTTCAATGATCACTAGTCCTCTCTGCAATTAAATCAATCCCACCTCCAAATTGTAACCCAAGAGACAGTAGTGGAGTTTGAATCAGGGAAGATTGCTGACTTCAATTTGTACACCAACATCAGGTTGATACAAGGCTTGCAGGAGTGCTTACAAGAAGAAGAAGAAAGTACAGAACCTAAACAACTGAAACTACGGGAAGGAAAGGCATGGACGTAGGACACCTACAGGATACAAGAAACCTTAGCCTATCATTGACCCAGTCCCACTTTGTCGGTGCTCGTTGTAATTACTGCCAGTTGATGGTAAATTAATGGGTGCTGTGGGGGGGGGTGGTCGGATTTGACGATATGGGCACAAGGCCGGCTCGTCTCTCGAGAGTTCCCGAACAAGTCAGCATCGACATCTCAGCGTCGATCTACTTGTCTCATTTACCTACGCGTTGCTACGCTAGGGTGCCTGCCGCGATACAATCGGTTCACCCGTTTGGGCGTGTCGGGGCACTGCCTGCGCGCCCCCATTACACTGGGCTTCTCCTTTGATCATATATTTATCGGGTGTGATGTCACACACACCGGCCCTGGTGATTATTTCACGATGGTCTTCGCTGGTGGCCCCGCTCCAGAGGTTTCGGTGTGTGATTTAATAGCTCGGGAGGGTTGGGACACCTCGGTACCCAAGAGTACGCGCCCACAGGGAGATGATCGGAGACAGCACCTCAGGCTATTTTTTTTCCGGGACTTCCATGGGACCGGGGCCAGTGAGACAACACTGGGTCTCCAAGTGTCGCGGGCACCACACCGTAACAATAGCTTTTCCGCAAGAGAACACCTCTTCAGTACCTACTTTCTGATGCCATAGGGTCCGTTGAGCAACCTGTGTCTAATCAAATATTTTTTGCACCTATGTACCCTCTACTGTCCCAGATCGCCTTAATTCCAGACTCCGCTGATTGCTTTCCATTTGAACAAGTCCCAGTGTTGGGTCCTCTAGCCTGGAAGGAATCATCAGCATACCCTCCCTCCTCCTTGCTCGTCCTTAGGGCTTTATGGCGCCTTCACACTATACGTACATAAGGAGAGCAAAAATGTCTTGTTGTTACCGTCCTCCCTCCCTCAGCAAAGCCACTTGATGTTGAGCATTGCCTTCCTCCTTGAGTTCCTTCTGTACTCAATCTACCACACCCCCATAGTCCCCTTAGCCAAAGCATATGTCCCCATCTGGAACTGTCAAAGTATTCCCAAGTTTATGCTATCTAATTTTTGGAATCGACAATTTATCAGATCTACAGCCCTCATTGTGACTTTGCTATTCGTGGTCTAAAAAAAGATTATATAAAGATCAGCACAACTCAAACCTGGGTCCTAGTGTGAATGAATTTAGTTTGAACTTGCTCAATAACCTGTTTGAAGTTTTATACTATAGTTTCTATGGTCAGACTGCAGCTGAGTACAACACTCTTGTTCTCCTCAACAACTAACTTATTAAGAACTTGTATTACAACTGGAATCATATTCTTAAGAACTAACAATCTGAAGAAACTCATGTTATTTATAACAGAAATCAAACAAAGAACCAAGATCAAACTAAATGGACAAAGTGAGTACTATCACAGAAATCATAATATGAAGAATGTTACCACCCACTTAATTAACCCTTAATTAATTCAAGAGAAAAAGAAAGGAAAGGGAAAGAAAAAAGGGAAGGGGGGAGAAAAGGGGGGGGAGAGAGAGGGAGAGGAGAAGGGGGAAAGAGAGGAAAGGGAGAGGGGAGGGGGAGGGGAGAAAAAAGAAAGGGGGAAGGGGAGAGAGGGAAAGGAGATGAAAGGAAGGGGAAGAGAGAAAGAGGGGAGAGAAGGGAGAAAAGAGAAGGAAGAAGGGGGGGGGAGAAGGAAGAGGGGGGAAAGAGGAAGGAGGAGGGAAAGGGGGAAGAAAGGGAGGAAAGGGAAAGAAAAAGGGAGGAGAGAGGAGGGGGGGGGGGGAAAAAAGGGAAATGGGGGAGGAAGAGAAGGAAAGGTAAGGAAAAAAGGGGAAGGGAGGGAAGGGGGAAGGAAAAGGGGAAAGGAAAAAGAGGGAAAAGAGGAAGGAAAAAGAAAGGAGGGGGAGGGGGGAGAAAGAAAAGGGGGGAGAGGGAGGAGAGGAGGGAAAAAGGGAAGAAAAGGAAGGGAAGGGGAAAGAGGAAAAAGAAAAGAGGGGGGGGGGGGAGAGAAAAGAAAGGGGAGAGGAAGGAGAAGAAGAGGAAGAGAAGAAGGAAAAGGGAAAGGAAGAGGAAGAGGGGAAAAGAGGGGGAGGGAAAGAGGGGAAAGGAAAGGAAAGGGGGGGGGGAGGAGAAGGGGGAAAGGGGGGAAAAGGGGAAAAGGGGAAGGGGGGAGGAGAGGGGGAAAAAGAAAGGGGGGGAAGAGAAAAAGAAAGAAAAAGGGAGGGAGGGGGAAAGGGAAGGGGGGGAGAGGGGAGAAAAAAGGAAAGGGGAAAGAAAGGGGGGGAAGGAGGGAAAGAAAGGGAAAGGGGGGAAGGGGAAGAAAAAAAAAAGGAAGAAAAGGAAAAGAAGGAAAGGGGGGAAGGAAGGAAAGAAGGAGAGGGGGGGAAAAAGAGGAAAAGGGAAGGGAGAGGGAAGGGGGAGAAAAAAAGGGGGGGGGAAGGAAGGGAGAAGGAAGGGAAAGGGGGGAGGGAAAAAAAAAAGGGGGGAAGGGAAAAAGAAGGGGAGGGAGGAGAGGGGAAGGAAGAGAAAGGAGAAAAAGGGAGAAGGGGGGGGGGAAAAGGGGGGGAAAGAAAAAGGGGGAAGGAAGAGGGGGGAAGGGGGGGGGGAAAGGGGGAAGAAAGAAAAGGGAAAAAAGGAAAGGGGGGGGGGAGGAAGGGGAGAAAAAAAAGGGGAGGGGGGGGAGAGGGGGGGGGGGGAAAAAAAAAAGAAAGGGAGGAGGGGGGGGGATGGGAAGGGAGGAAAGGAAGGGGAAGAGAGGGGAGGGGAAAGGAAGGGGAAGGGAAAAAGGAAAAAGGGGGGGAGGGGGGAAGGAAAATGGGGGGGAAGGAGGAAAGGGAGAAAAGAAAAAAAATGGGAGGAAGGGAAGGAAAAAAAGAGGGAGGGGGGGGGGAGGGAGGAAAAGGAAGGGGGAGAAGGGGAAGGGAAGGGGGGAGGGAGGAGGGGGGGGGGGAAAAGAGGGGGGAAAAGAGGGAAAAGGAGAAAGAAGGAAGAAGAGGAGGGGGAAAAGAGGAGGGGAAGGGGAAGGGGGGGGAGGGGAGGGGGAAAAGGAGAGGGAAAAGAAAGGGAAAGAAAAAGAAAAGGGGAGAAGGGGGAGGGAAAAAAGGGGGGGGGGGGGGGAAAGGAAGAGAGGAGAAAAGGGAAGGAGAGGGGGGGGGAAAGAGGAGGAAAAAGAGGGAAAAAAAGGGGGGAGGGAAAGGGAAGGGAAAAAAAAGAGGGGGGAAGAAAAAGAAGGAAGAGGGGGGGGGGAGGGGGGGGGGGGGAAGAAGGGGGGGGGGGGGGAAGGGAAAGGGAGGGGAGAGAAAAAAAAGGAGGGAGGAGAAGGGGGGGGAGGGGGAAAGAAAAGAGAGGGGGAAGGAGAGGAGGGAAGAAAGGAAAGGGGAAGGGGGGGGGGAAAGGGAAAAAAAAGAGAAGGGGGGAAGGAAAAGGGGGGGGGGGAGAGGGGAAAAGAAAGAAGAAGGGAAAGGAGGGAAGAGGGAAGGGGGGAGGGGAAGGAAAAAAGAAAGGAAAAGGGGGGAGAGGGAAAGGGGGGAAGGAAAAAAAGGGGGGAAAGGAGGGAAAAGGGGGAGAGAAAAAAAAAGGGGGGGGGGGGGGGGAAAAAGGGGGGAGGGGAGAGGGGAAGGAGAAAAGGGAGGGAAAAAAAAAGGGGAAAGGGGGGAGAGGGGGAGAAAAGAAGGAAAAAGGGGGAAAAAAAAAAAAAAGAGGAAGGAAAGGAGAAGAAAAGAGGGGAAGGGGGGAAGGGGAGGAAAGAAAGGAAAAGGGGGGAAAGAAGAAAAAGGAAGAAGGAAAGAAGAAGAGGGGGGGAGGGGAGGGAAGGGGGAAAAAGAGAGAAAAAGAAAGAAAAGAAGAGAAGAAAAAAAAAGGGAAGGGAGAAAGGGGAGAGGGGGGAAGGAAGGGGGAAAAGGAAAGGGGAGAGAAGGAAGGGGAAGGAAAAGAAGGGAGAAAAAAAGGAAAAAAAAAGGGGGGGAAAGGGGAGGGAAAAGGGGAGGAAGGGGGAAGAGAGGAAAGAGAAGGGAAGAAAAAGGGAGGGGGAAAAGAGGGGGGGGGAAGGGAAGAAAGAAGAGAGAAAGAAGAAAGAGAGGGGGGGAAGGAAGGGGAAAGGTGGAAAAAGGGAAAAAAAAAGAAAAGAAAAAGAGAAAGGGGAGGGGGGGAAGGGGGGGGGAAAAAAAAGGAAGGGGAAAAAAAAAAAAAAAGGAGAAAGAAAAGGGGAAGGGGAAGGGAAGGGAGGAGAAGAGAGGAAAGAAGAAAGGGAAGGGAGGAAGGAGGAAGGGAAAGGGGGGGGGGGAAAAAAAAGGAGAGAGGGAAGAAAGGGGAAAAAGAGAGGAAGGAAAAGGGAAAAAAGGGGGGAAAAAAAAAGGAGAAAAAAAAAGAAGAAAGAAAGAGGGAGGAGGTGGAGGAGGAGGGGGGGATGAAAAGAGGGGAGGAAGAAAGGAAAAAGAGGAGGAAGGGAGAGGAGGGGGGGAAGGGGGGGAGAAGGGGAGGGAAAGGGAGAAAGGAGGGGGGGGGGGGGAAAGGGGGAAAAGGGGAAAAAGAAAAAAGAAAAAGGGGGAGGGAGGGAGAAAAAAAAAGAAAAAAGGAGGGGAAGGGGGGAGGAAGGAAAGAGGAAGGAAAGAGAAAAAGGGGGGGAAGAAAGGGGGGAGGAGGGAGAAAAGAAGGGAATTAGGGAAGAAGGAAAGGGGGGAAAAGAAAAGGAAAAGGGGGAAAAGGGGGGGGGAAGAGGAGAGGGAAAGGAGGAAAGGGGGAAAAAAGAGAAAGGGGAAGAAAAAAAGAAAAAAGGGGAGGGAGGGAGGGAAGGAGGGAGGGAGGAGAGAGAGAAGGGGGGGGGGGAAGAAAAAGGGGGGGAAAGAAAAAGGGGAAAGAAAAGAGAAAAGGAGGGGGGAGGAAAAGAGGGGGGGGGGGGGGGAGGGAAAGGGGGAGAGAGAAGAAGGAAAGAAAGGGGGGAAAGGGAAAAAAAAAGAAGGAGGGAGGGAAGGGGGGGGGGGGGGGAAAGGGGAGAGAGGAGGAAGAGGAGAGAGGGGGAGGGGGGGGGGGAAAGGGAGAAGAAAGGGGGGGGGAGGGGAAAGAGAAGGAGAGAAAGCTAGAGGAGGGGGAAAGAGGGGAAGGGGGGGAGGAGAAAGGGAGGGGGGGGGGGGAAAAGAGAGGAAAAAAGAAAAGGGAAAGAGAAGAAAAAAAGAGAGAAGGGAAGGGGGAAAGAAAGGGGGGGAAAAGGGGGGGGGGGGAAAGAAGAGAAAAAAGGAGAGGGGGGGGGAAAAGGGGGAGGGAAAAAAGGAAAGAAGGGGGAAGGGAGGAGGGAGAGGGGGGGAGGGTGGAGGGGGGAAAGAGGGGAGGAGAAGAGGGAGAGGGAGAGGGGAAAGGGGGAGGGAGAGAGAGGGGGAGGAAAGAGAGAGGAAGGGGAAAGAGAGAGAAAAGAGGGGGAGGGAAAGGAGGGAGGGGAAAGGGGGAGAGGGGAAGGAAAGGGGGAAAGAGAAGGGGGGAGAGAAAGAGAGGAGAAAAGGAGGAAAGGGAAAGGGAGGAGGAGAGGGAGAAGAAGTGGGAAGGGAAAGAGAAGAGGAGGGGAGAGAAAGAGAAAGGAAGGGAGGGGGGAGGAGAAAGAAAGGGGAAAAAGGGAGGAAGGAGGGAAAGAGAAAAAAGAAGGGGGGGGGGGGAGGGAAGGGGAAAGGGGGGAGGGGGAAAAAAGGAGAGGGAGGGAAGGGAGGGGGAGAAAGGGGAGGGGGAAAAGAAAGAGGAAAAAAAGAGGGAAGAGGGGGAAAGAAAAAAGAGGAAGAGAAGGGAGGGAAAGGGAGGGGAAAGGGAAGAAGGAAAAGGGGAGGGGGGGAAGGAGGGGGGGAGAAAGAAAAAAAAAATTGTAAAGGGGGAGAGGAGGAAAGGAAGAAAGGAGGAAGGGGGAAAATAAAGAGGAAGGAGGGGGGGGGGGGGGAAAGGAAAAAAAAAAGGGAAAAAGAAGGGAAAGGGGAAAGGAGGAGAAGAAAAAAAGGGAAAAGGGGGGTGGGAGAAAGAAAAAAAAAAGAGAGAAAAGGAAAGGGAAAAGGGAGAGAGGGGGGAGAAAAAAATAAGAGGAAGGAGGGGGAGGGGAAGGAAAAAAAAGGAAAAAAGAAGAGAGAAGGTTGAAAGAGAAGGGGGAAAAGAAAAAAGAAGGGAGAAAAAGGGGGAGGGAAAAGGGAAGGAGGGGAAGAAAAGAGGGAGGAGGGAAAAGGGAGGAGAGGGGGAGGAGAAAGAAAAGGGAGAGAAAAAAAGAAAGGGGGAAGGGGGGGGGGGGAGAAAGAAGGGGGGAAGGGAAAGGGGGGAGAGGAAAAAAGAAGGGAAAGAGGGGGGAAAAAGGGGAGGGGGGGAGAGGGAAAAAGGAAAAGGGGGGGGGAAGAAGGGGAGAAAGTGAAAGGGGAAGGGGGGAGAGAGGGAGGAGAGAAAAGAAGGGAAGAGGGGGAGAGAGAAGGGGGGAAGGAAAAGGAAAAGGAAAGAGGAGAAAAAAAAGAGGGGGAGAGGGGGGGGAGAAGAAAAAGGAGGAGGGAAGAAAAAAGGAAAAAGGGGGGAGGGGAGAGGAGGGAGAGGAGGGAGGAAGGAAGGGGAGGGAAGGGAAAAGGAGAGGGGGAGAGGAAAAAAAAGGGAAGGAAAGAGAGAAGGGGGGGGAAAGAAGGGACAAAAAGGAAGGGGGAAAATAAAAGGGAAGAGGGAAGAGAGGAAAGAAAGGAGAAAGAAAGGGAAGGAGAGAGGGGGAGGAGAGGAGAAAGAGAGAGGGAGGGGAAGGGGAAGAGGGGGGAAGGGGAGAAAGAAAGGGGAAGAGAAGAGGAAAAAGGGGAAAGGGGAGGGAAGGGGAAGGGGGGAGAAGGAGAAAAAAAAAAGAAAAGGGAAAGAAGAGAAGAAAAAGGAGGAGGAAGAAGAGGGGGAGGAAGAGGGGGGGGAGGGAGAAAGGAGAAGATAAGGAGAGAGAGGGGGGAGGGAGGAGAGAAGGGGGGGAAAAGGAAGGAAAAGGGAAGAATCTAAGGAAGGGAGGGGAGGAAATGAGAGAGGGAGAGGGAGAAAGAGGAGGAGGGATGAAGGGAGAGAGAGAGGGAGAGGGGAGAGGAGGGGGGGGGAGGGGAAGGAAAGGGGAGTGAAAAGGGGAAAGAAGAGAAAGGAGAGGGAGGAGAGAGAGAGAGAGGAGGAGGAGAAAAGAAGAAAGGGAAGGAAGGAGGAAAGGGGAAAGGAAAGAGAGAGAGAGAAAGAGAGGGAGAAAGGGAGGAGGGAGAGAGAAAGGGTTTAAGGAGGAGGGTGGGGAGAGAGAGAGACAAGAGGAGGGGGGAAGAAGAAGAGGAAGTGAGAGTGTGGGAGGGAAGAAGGGAGGGGAGGAAAGGGGGAAGAGAAAAGGGAAAAAGGGGACAATGGAAAGAAAGAGTAAAGGGAAGAGAGGAGAGACAGAGAATTGAAAAGGAGAGGAGAATTTGAGGAGAGAAGGGGGAGGAAAGTAATGGGAAGAAAGGAAAAAAGAAGAAGAGAGAGGGGGAAAAAGAGGAGGAGAAGAGGGGGGGGGGAAAGTGGGAAGGAGAGAGAGAAAAAAAGTAGAAGAATTTGATAGGCATGAGTGGTAGTAGAAGAAAGAAGGGGGGACTCTGAGAGTGATCGAAAGAGATAGACAAGAGGGATAAGGGACTCAGAGAGTGAGGAGGAGAAGAGATGGAGGGAAAGAAAGGGAAAGAAACTCTAACAGAGATTGTCTGAGAAAGGATATTAAGGACTATGAAAGTGGAGGGAGAGAAGAGGGGGAAAGAGAGAAGATACTTTGACTGAGAGAAGAGATTTTGAGAGAGAGAGAATAGAGAAACTCTGAGGATGTTTGTGTTTTGTATGTGAGAAGAGGATGACATGCATGTAGGGAAATAGAAAGACTGTGTGAAAGGGAGAAGAACGTAAGGAGAGAGAAACTCCAAGAGATAGACGTGAGAGAGAGATCCTAAAATAATAGAGACATAGGCACAGGGAGATAGGCAAGCAGAAACTCTGAGAAAATCTGTGTGTGAGATAGGGAGAAAGAGAAATAGAGGACTGATGAGGAGAGAGATTGTGAGAGTGAAAAAACCCTTTCTCTCTCTCTCTCTAGGCAACTTTGTTCTGTCATGATAAAATTGTCACACAAGATCTCTATGTTCCTTCGACATACTTCCCTAAATCAGCTCAAGACAAAGAAACATCATTCTATTTCACTCACCTCAAAATCTTCATGATCCTACTCTTTTTGTATCTCGAGAAGCCTCTCTCAGTCGAGAAAAACCCAGCAGTAGAAAGGGAAAATGCAACTATTGTCTACTTAGAGAGATAGTAACAGACCTTTAGTAAGTTTAACTGCATGTCAGAATTGGTTTCATTTAACCTAGACATTTTATTGTATTTACTTCCCATCTTCTTCATTAACCCTTTCCGCGCCACCGACGCATTTATGCGTCGGTGGTTTTGATTGTTCACCAGCGCCGACGAGACGCATGTTATGCGTTTCGTGTATATAACATCTCGTACGTTGATCAATTTACCCAGAAACTTCAGTATTTCATAGAACATGACATTTTGATTATAATTTATTTTCAATAAAAGCAAAAAAAATTATATATAATAGATGATGATGATTAATTTATAATATGACAGTTTATACTAATTATTTTGTCATCATCTCAGATATTACCAGTATATTAAAGGAGATTCCTGCTTATGAGTTCGTATCTTACCTGAGATTTTGGTTTTTGATAACAATCATAAACATATGCTTGTGGGTGTAATTCCATATCAGTTCAACAAAAGTTCGCACATGACCTTCTTAGAATTGGATGAAACTTGGTATACAAGTAGCCCTGGTGGTGACATAATACCAGTAGGAGTTGGTACTCAGAGGTTGTATAGGCTTCCAGTAATTACCAATTGAATATTCTGGCTTTTCTGAATTTTTACCATACTAGTAACTCTTCAAACCAATGTAACTTTATCATTTCACAATCTTTAGTCTTCATTGATGTATGGCTCATTCATTGTTTGACCTTTGACCTCTCTGAAAGTGCTAAATGGATTTAAAAAATATGACTGCCAACATTCCTCTAAATGCTCTGCAAGTTTTGTCTTGGGGTCCATTGGGATCAAGAGATAGGTGCTATTTTATAATTGTATGTAGGTTAGCTCAGAAATACTATGTTGTAGTTATTGGTAAAGTTTTACGTACTCAAAATCAATAGAAAAAAAGAAGTACAAAAACAGTATATTATTTCTTTGACAGAATTGTTTGTAGCTTTTTGGATGCACACATAATCTCTGTTTGTGTGAACATGTATACACGACCAGTTCTAGTTCTTGGATCTACTCGGGTTAAAATATTTGTAATTGGAACACTGGAGCTATCTCGGTGTTGTCGGTTCGGGGTTGTCTGTATGAGCTTGATGGACCAGGAGGGTAAAGAAATGTCAGCTTCACTTCCTGAGAGACATCTAGTACACATGCTAACCACCAATTGCCATCACGAAAACAAGTGACAAAACCAGCAATTGTTTCAGGTGAGAGATCATCCTTTGTAGGTGTGGACTCGCTCTTTCCCTGGAAGCATCTCGAGGTTGAATAACATTCTAACTCCACAATGTTGTTTGAAACAGGTACAAATGAATGCAGCTTTCTAGTACTTAGAATCATGCGGAATGCTAAAAACGTTGATCTAGAATGTGTTTTTCACTTTTCGTAGTCTTCATTGCTGCGGTAGCCAAAAGTGAACTGCTGGTACATTTCACTTGTCCAGTTGAACAGCTGACGAGGTGTCATTAGCTTGTCATTGTACAGTCTTTGTAGGCTAGCCCGAGCTGCTAGAGTTTGACTGTTCCACCAAGACCATCACAGGCTCCCTTTCATGTGAAGTGGCTGAAAAATGCCATTCAGCTGCAACTCCAAAGTCGCCTTGGTGGTGACACAAATTGAGGAATTTTTGGGGTTTTGTACTGTGAAGCAGCACTATCAAAAAAATATATATTATTTTTTTTTGGGTGCAATGCTAGAGGCAGTTCAAAAAAGAAATAAAGCTTTTTTTGGAAAAGGTGAACAGCTATCGTGTCATGGCGCAGACAATCTGATATAATTACATAACTCAAATGGTGTACTTGTGCTGAATCCAGATAGTAGGCAAAAAAGGGTGTAGAGTTGCTTGAGAGTTGTTCCAATGAAACCCTTGGCAGAATCTTGTAGCACAAATGAATAGTTCTCGGAGAAGTTTGCTGTAACTAAAACTCTCCCTCTTTTAGGGTTGTCTTACAAGTTGCATAAAACGAAGCCTGCTCTTTTGCAATAAATAAACGGAGACACAAGAGTTCTAACTTATCACACAATAAGTCAGCAAATTCCTCCGCTTGAGACAATATGTCTCGAGTGTCGATCTGTCATGGAAACCCACTGTTTGTAGGCAATGTGATCTATGTCATTTTCATCCAACTTTGTGAGTAATTCTTCCTTCAGCTTCTCAATTCCCGGACAGGTATCACATTCACCTATGTAGCACCTAGGATGGCAGATTGCACATGATTTTTTGCCAAACGTGGTGGTATGTCAGTAGCTCTGGTAGTTGCACCTCCATCAACATCAACTTACATTTTGATGTATTGTGCACACACAGGGACAGAGTGTGTACCACTGGCTCCAGCCAAAATTCAATGCATTGGTCTCAGATCCAGTGAACTTGGAGAATCTAATTTTTTGATCCGGATATCTCTCCTTGAACTCACAGTACACCTCCCTCAGGTTACTAAGAACAAACCACTTTTGAAGGTGGTGACATATGCCTGCTTTTTTCACAGATAAATCTTTCTTGCCTGGCATTACATGACTTATGTCATCAGATTCGATAGAAGTCACACACAAAGTCAACTGTTTCTTGCAGCAGTGAATGCCCACGTACTGGATCAGGAAGAGAAACGAATGACCTTTCTTCTACCAACTTTGATTTACGTGCCATATAGGTTGAGACAACCAAAATCTTTTTGAATTTTTTTTAATAGACCAACTCTTTGGTAACACAGTGAGTACTTTAAGATGTTCATTGCTTTTAGTCATCGACTGAAACTTTCTTTCAGCTGTTGGAGCATTTCAGTTCCATCGTCAATGGGTTCTCCAGGGATAACCATCCGTTGGCATTGCTTCAGTGATCCTCTTCAACCTTTTCTCTGGGGTAAGGATCCTTAGCATTGAGCTATGCTCTGAGAGTATGGTGTCTCACCTATTTCTACTAGGCACTGATTGAGAGAAGATGCTGCTGCTGAAGTCGTAAATAGAATGGTTCCTGTTCGTTACCTTCTGGACTTGGAGATCTAGGATGGCTGGAATTATCGCTCAGAAAACTGAGGCTCCGGCATGTCTGATTCACTTAACTTCTTCCTGCAGGTTCACAAATTTTTTGATACTTCTTCTGGACGAACTTCTCCTGGCAACTCTGAATGAATGTTAACTACAGGTGATTTTACATTTCCAATTAAAGAACCACCTTAGGAGTTTTCCAGAAAAAAAAACAAAACAAAACAACCAACTTAAAAAAAGAAGCAAACACACCTAGATACATTATGCACATTATAGTAAAAAGTACATATAATTGTAAAATATGGAGTAAAATCCAATATATACGGCTAAGTTTTGTGTGATACTGAGCTTATATAGCCTACATACAATATAAAATAGCACATATCCTCTTGATCCCAATGACCCCCCAAAACAAAACTTGCTGAGCATTTAGTATGCCATAATTACAGGGTTTGTACCATCTATACACCAGGAGATGCTGTTTATGTTGGCAAGTTATTGAAAGGCTGTGATGCGAGTAAGCCGTGAGTATAGCATATATATGTTTGGATTTTAGTTAAAATTTTTCAATTGGGATATATTAGCTATGTTCTAGATTGACATTGTTACACCCTCAGTGACCCAGATTTTTTATATACTATCTGCTTATGGCAATGTTGAAAATGTTGTTATAACATCTTTTATGATTATAATTTAAGTAAAAATATCTCTGAAATTTTTTCCAGCTTTTTTTGATGGAATCATGTAGAAGATACTTGTTTCTAATTTTATCATGCTTTAAAAAATTTTTTAAACCCTAGTACTTTGCAGAAATGTAGTTTGATTCCTTAATATCTGCAATGCTTTGGAGACGTCAAATAATAATATTAAAGAACCTAGAGAGCTGAAACGTTTTTGAAATTAAAGATGAAGTCATTACTACAATTATATGGATGGATGGTTATTTCTACAAAAATATTTTGACATTTTTACAAAGCTATAAACCTTGTTACTTTACTACACTATCATTTATATATGTTATACAAATCGTACAAGAAATGCATCGTAAAAGTACTAATATTGATCATTTTCGTTCTTGAACTTGTCAGCAGGTTGGTTACATTATCCATAGAATCCAAAAATCACAACAAACAGTATCCAACAGTGCAAAAGTCGCCATCTTGATAATGAATAACGATTTTCATTAATTAAGACAATGAATACACTTAGTGTCAGGTTATGATAAGTGACTTTCGCGGGTTAAAATAGTTAAATAAATTATTAATATTATTACTATTATTATTTATTATTATTATTGTTCGTATCTTTATGTGCCTTCATCTCAAAGCAGACCATGCTTTAATAACAATATAACAATAATAATAAAAATAGTAATAATATATTTAAATATTTTAACCCCGCGAAAAGTCTCACCTGACACTAAGTGTATTCATTGTCTTTAATTAATTTAAATCGATTATTCATTATCAAGGTGGGCGACTTTTGCACTGTTAGATACTGTTTGCTGTGATTATTAGATTTATGGTAAATCTTAACAGCTTGTGATTGCATAATTACATTAACATGTACTATCTAGTCTGGAGAAGCTGGCAAGAAGATACTGGTTTTCACATTAATTCCAGTTCATGATGACAGTGTTGATGGAGATTATGAAGAGTCAGATCTCATACATTATTTTCATAGACTTTCTGTACATAGTAAATAAATGTTGATTATTCTTCTTACAGAATATGTCCGAGCTCTTTTGGATACAACGGTCAATTGGACGAAGAAAAGAATTCCCTGCAAAGAATTAGGACTTAATTTCACCTAAAGGAGAAATATAGAAGTATCTAAATCAGACGATCCAGAACTGGTGGCAGGTACTATTATTAGGCACTTTTACTAACTCTCATAACTATTATACCCCTTAGGCACGTAAAAATTTTTGATGATGGAGGTGAATCTCTTCCTGGTCTAATTCCTGCAAGACATCTCAACAAAGTATATAGTATAATTATCATCTGATGGTCCTACTTTAATTTTCCTATAGGGAGAAGTACTTCTGAGAATCATATGTTGTGTCAATAGGCTATGGAAGAAAAAAATAGAAGAAAAGTCAGTTAACTACTCACCTAATGACTTTTAGTATTCCATCTGGCAAGTTTCATGTGTGATGGGTGTCTATTGTTGTGTGCAATTTTCAAAAAATTAAACCACAAACATTTATTACCAAAAACATTGTCCTTGCCACAAATTGAGCAAGCTTTGGACACTTAGTAAAGCAATGGCATTGCCTTCTATCGCTACCTTTTCAACATTAATGTTCTTTGCATCTCATTTATATTGTCCTGGGTCTTACCAAATTTAGGACTTTTATCAAAGTTTTTCTCGAAGGAAGAAAAAGAAGATATATTATAATCAGGACCAAAGAGTGGAGGTAATTATACATGTAATTGTATATTTACAATGTAAGATATTGGTAATACATTGTATAACAACCTTCATTCTTTTTAGTTTTTTCAGTCCAGTTGGACATGAAGTTGCCACGTATGAGGATGTAGTCAAAATTGATGCCTGATTCACTAGGAAAAAGACCCATTGTATTAATATGTGAGTATATTTATTTTGTTTGTTTTTCATTTGGATAGATATATTAAAGTCTCTCTCACATTAATTGACTTTGCTGCTCTACATAACTTGTCTTTTCTCGTTCTTTTTAAATATTAAATTAATCTAAAAAAATACATGAAATCAATTTCAAAGTTAGTTGCATTACCATAAACAAGTACTTTCATTAGGACAAACATTAAAAATGTGACAGAACCAACAAATGATTTACAAGATCAAAGTTAACATAAATATATGCATTTTTTGCTTCACACATTTGTTACATAAACACTTTTATTAAGTAAAGTTATAAATCATTCATTCTTGTCACTTTTAGGTGCCCCTTGTGTGGGTCGCCATACATTAATGAAGAAACTAATGGACTCAAATCCC
>NW_024535028.1:0-15822 GCF_016097555.1 Gigantopelta aegis
GGCTTCAATTTTCACTTACATAATATCATCCATCATTTTACAGTGAGTGAGCAAACTCTCTACTTCAAATATCTCTATTTTATCCTTTAAAGAGTTGATACTTTTCACTTATTAAACTGAACTGATCTCAATATAGTAGTTTAAATCGTTTGTCTTCCATCTTTTCTTAACTTATGTCATGTTGAATTAGTTATTCAGTTAAAAATGGGATATAAATAACCTCTTTAATGTCTGACGTCTTCAATATTCTGTTCAGGAATTAGAACTCAACAGAAACTCTTAGAACTACAAAGGGTTAAATTATTGAACCCACCCACAAATAATAATTACGGGCAGCAAAATAAGTAAATGTCAGAACAGCAATAAAAGTGCGACGTTGTAAGTGTCCAGCAAAACGGCTCCTATTTTATTGTCTACTAGTTTTGTTAGAGAATAAATTGTTAATAAAGATGAGGAAATGAAGTTAAAAGAAATTTAAAAGAGACAATAAAAAGTGAGTGGAGAAGACAATTAAGAAAATAAACAACAACTACTTACTATTACACGAACACAAGTCTGTCTTTAAATAATTTGATAACTGTCTAACTTCATACAATACTCTTTATGTTGTCTTAATAAGCGTTAATTTCCTTATTGTAGTATTTTTATTAAGTGATGTACATAGTGTCTTGAGATCCATCATTGTTTAGTGAAGTATTGTAGAGACGTCGTTTATCTAATGATGATCTAGTGTTTGTATGTAGATCTGCTATTGTACTGGTACTAACTGAAGTGTTTGAGGCTTACCTCGATGTTCTAATTCAGTCAATGTTTGGTTTTTAGTAAGTCCTTCACAGATATATTGACTGCCAGTTATCAGTGAGTTACAGTTTGGTTTTTTGTTTGTAGAGATGTAGTTCTTTTAAAGTTGTATACTTGATAAATGTAGATAAGTGAGTTATATCTTCATCTGTGATATCAGTAACATCAGACAACAGTACTGTTCAAGTGTTTTATTAATTAAGAGCCCTTACTATCACTGGCTGTTTGATACCACCAGTAAGTGAAGAGGACAACAGCCGTAGTCTCTTTATTGTTTTATTAGTTTTTAGTATCTCTGATATATCGATACACACTTACTGTCAATGAAGTGTTCTCTATATTAAGACTCCTCACTGTACACTTATTAAGATTGTTTATAATAACTGCCAGTACTTTCAGGAGATGATGAGAAGAGATAAATACCCATTCTTTTCCTGTTTGTTGTTCTTTTTATTAATTTACTTATAACATCTTCACTTTGTAATACACTTGGACTAAAGAGCCATACACTATTGTCATAATCTACTCCACTGAACACTTCCAGTGTCTCCTGTTTATAAACAGAGTTAGTATATAGTATAGTACACACATAGTAATAATACTAAACACACCTACAATACACAGACAATACACTGAAGAAGAAAGGAAGCCATTGCTGTTTACTGACTATGGTTACTATAGTAATGAATTGTCAGGAGGCGTGGTTTACTGTTAAATTTTTCCACATGATCAATGATCACTGATGTCACACTGATATACTAGAACCAAATCAAAACAAATCAAAATCAAATTCAAACATACCATAATAATACTACTTATTTATAATCCTCAAAACCACAGTATTCAAAATTGTTTAGATCTATTAAGATCTATTTATTTCAAAGGAATATTAAGGAATGCCACATCTCTCTTATATTAGGAGTGCATGAGCGTCCCGCTAAGGAACGTCAACTCGTATTATATTTTGTATTTTTTAACCATTGTAGTCAGGGATTATTCCATATAAGGAAAATAATTAGCATAAGTACTGTTAAGTAGGTGACTGAGCAATGAATATTATTACAATCATCAATGGGAAGTAAATTGAGAAGAAGTTATGAATGCTTAAAAGAATTGGACATGAAGGTTATGGAGACTTTTGTCATTAAAGAGATGGAAAAAATTGAACAAAATAAATTCTTTATTCAACAAGATGATTCTCTGGCACTACACAAAGACCAACCTCAGGCTAGTAAAGTTATTGGAGTTCTTAAAGAAAAACTTTCTCGCCAGCTTTTTGCATCTATTACAAGGTCGCTTGGCCATCTTCTTGAATTTTTATCTATTTAAAGCACACCTAAACTAAGAGGTTACAACCCACAAGCTATGAAAATGCAAACCATTTAGCAGTTATGTCCATATATGGACATATGTTTTAAGTCTTGATTCGACAACAGTGGTTAAGGGAGTTGGACACTCCTTTGTGACACTCATGTTGCTCCTGCATACAAAGTGTACTATCATAACAGAATAGTTATAATGACATCATTATTACTTATGTCCATTATAGGTGGAGTCAACTAAGACACAGTCAGTGGTATTAATATTTGTCAGTAACAATATATGATACTAATCTTGTACATAGGAATGTCCTGTTATCATAAAAATGTTTGGTAGGTGTGGTTAAATACTATACTGAGTCTTACCTCTTTTGTCTGACTCTTCATCTTTGTCTCTTTATTATCATCATAGTCCTTTAATATATCATGTAATCTGGAGACTCTATTAAGATACTTATATTAAACATGTACATGTATATAGTGTAATATTGATAACACTTAATATAAACATTTTATAGATCTATCATAATCATAACTCTATCATATTATACTGACACTAAGGGAGTGTATAGTAATATGGAATTCATTTTTATATATTATGAATTTAATTATTGTGGGTTTGGAATTATGAATATAATTTACAATATAATAATTTGTGGTCACCTGTTGTTTCATGTGTGAATCTTCTTGCTGGATTTTTTTGTTGTTTTCAAAAGTCCTTGATCAGTTACTGGTTTACAAACCTTTGATATGAATGCTAGATCTAGTACAATGTCATATAATGGAAGTCACTAATATCAGTTACCTTTTAAGTTCTGTCTTAATGCCTCAACTGTTTGTTTCTCTCTCTAATCGTAACATCAATGATGCTGTCACTTCCTGTAGTGTCTCCAACTCTTTTTGTCTCTCTGCAGACAGTGACAGTAACTCTTCCTTAATAACTAAATAATTATTAATTATAATTATGTATTGATAAATCAGTAACACAGACTATGTTAGTGATAGCTATTGTATTAATAATACCTTCCTTCCATTTCAAATGTGATCTCAAATCTTTGATTGTTTTTTCTTTCATTCTTTTCTTTCTACATAGAAACATTGAATTTTAATCAGATATATCATATAATAGACAGCTATTAAATAAACAGTGATTATTGACTACATGGACAAATACTTTCACTTTGTTATGGACAACAGATGATATTTCTAAAGTCCATCTTTTTACTGATGGTTTGTCGTAGTTCAAGCTGACTTCTTAACTCCTTTGTATTCTCTTCTACAATAGGTCTAACCTCCTATATATCAATAAACAACACATGTAGTCTAATACTACTCATCTCTTACCTTGTCTCTTTGACATTTATCATAAATGATGTCATCGCCTATTGTTAACTTTAGTAATCCCATCTTCTTCAATAGGTCAAGATTTTCATTGCTGTCACTAATAGAATATCCATCATATAGTGTGGAGCATAGCAGGTAACAATGATAGATTTGCCTTCATTAATAGTTATAACTTGGACAGATTCTGCCATATCTTCAAATGCTTTTTTGACAGCAAATCTTTAATGTGTTTGAGAGTATATTTGTCTACCTCCCACTCCAATACAAACTCAATTGTCTCACAGATGAGATAAGAGAAAGGTGAAACTAACTTGAAGTTCTGTTTAAGGCATATACTAACTTTGATATTTTCACAAAAGGTATCAAACTGTCATCTTGAATTCTTTGATGAGTGATTTAGCCTCAGTGATCTGTAGTGATTAACAATGAACTCCAAACAGCAAATATTAATAATGGTACATTTTATCTTGTACAAGATCAATGACGTCATCAAATGATTCAGCTGTTGACAATTGAGGTCTTAGCTCTTGGAAACATCTTCCAAGATATATTTTAAGGTCTTTCAGTGAAGGAATGCCAGCTTCAATGAGAGGTGCAACAGTATGAATTAGTGCTCCAAAAGTCGCTCTCATTTTATCAAAGTTGTATTGATATGTTCGATGGAGTTTGATTTTGGAAGAAAACACTTTGTCTATGAAATTTTATGAGATGAAATAGTATTTTAAAAATACTTACCATACTCCTTGAATATATCTTTAGCAACAGGTACTGTTTGTTCTACAAATAAACATTATTATAACTTACAAATATATATAGTGGTATTACCATACTCTTTCAGTATATCTTGACCAATCAATACTGTTTGTTCAGATTTTAATAAGACACTTGCAAACAATTTTAATTTGCTAGGATCTTCAGACACTGTAGTACATAGTGTTCTTAATGGAGCATCTCCTAGTACACCTCCCAATCTATTGACTTCATCTAATGTCTCCTTAGAGATCACTCTCTCTGTATATAACATCTGAACAATCTCCACAGGAAGAGTAAATGGTAAGATCCTATCAGAGTGTTTCTGTAACATTTGACAAGCTGGAATGTATAAAAGTTCAAAATAAATAATTAATATTAATATTATAATTATATGTTCTACTAATATAATTTATACCTATATTCAGATCAAGTTTTTCATTTTTTTTGTTCTAATTCCATTGTTTGAACATGTTGTTTTCTCTTTCTTGAACTTGGTATGTCAATGTCCTCTATTAATTATTTATATTTTTATTAGATCTAATAAACACAATATTCTATTTACCTCTAGTTAAGTGTTCATGTATTTCAGTAGCTTTCTTGATATTATTTACAATAGGACTCTTAATAGCATCGATCACAGTTTCCCAGGTAACAAGATGTGACTCAGTAGTAGTTAACCAGTTCTCAATGACTTGATCAAGTTTGTAAGTATTACTTAACTGACTACTTGTTAGACCATTTAAAAGATTCTGAGAAACCTTTAATGATACACCAATCTCATACCACTTGTCATTAATATCAGCTAATAAATTGAGTAGTTCATGTTTAGTAGGAGAAATACCTGAGAAATAGATAAATTAAATATAAACAAACAATTCTATCATGTCTTGTATCTCACGAGATTCCATAGTTATAGTAGAGGAGGTCACTATAGTCAATATAGGTGTTGGTCGCATACTATATAGATTTTAACAGAGCGCGCGTAGGATTGATGACTATCAAAATTCAATTTGAGATTTCTTCTGATAGTCCTTCTAGTGTAGTCATGTAATACAGTAAGATTTTAGTTTGTCATATTATATATATAATTATATATGTGCATTATATATTAAAGTTACTAATTTTTGAAAGACAAATGTCAATGCTTTTTCCAACTATATAGATACTTTCATTAAAAAATACCATTTATTCTCGACTGATTGAATTTAAAATAAAATATGAAATACAGAAATTAAAAAAATCAACTAATATATTATAAATATATTTACATAATGTTTGTTTTATGACTGTCAGGAACTGGATCAGAAAGTTGTTGAAAAAACTTCTAATATTGGTAATGGATGACCTTCAGTATTGAACATCCATTTATCTAGTGATATTACTGAGTCATCACAAAATAGAAGATAAAGATATTTTAATGTTTCAGCAATAAAGAATGATTGTTGGACATCATCTTTGTGTGGAAAAGAACTATAGACATTTGAAATACCAGAATTCCACCACTATCAACTTTACAATGAGACTCCAATGCCTAGATAAGGAAAAGATACCTAAGATACACACAAATTAAATAGTATATATCATTTGTGGTAAACATTTGTTGTTATAAGGAACCACAAAAAGGTCACTTACTCATTACTCAAACATTTATAATTTCTACCTGCTTCAGTAAAATCTGCCATCTTCAAACTCATACCAGTACAACATATCATCCTCAAACCCATACCTGTATAACTTGCCATCCCCATGTTCGATACTTGGGATCGTGTGTCAATCTCCATAAATAAAAATAAGACTCTACAGTTTCCAGACAAAGAATATAATTTCTCTCATTTCCTGGACTACTCACTCTACCAAAATGATCAAATATAAATGAATCACCTCCTAATCTACTTTCTAAAACAAAGACAAAAACATACGTTACTATAGTACAGTATTAATTAACAAGTTATAGTTGATATATAAGGACAGCACTATAGCTATAATTTACAGTTACATAATCTCAAAGTCTGCTGACCTAAAGTTTGATGTGTCATAGAGGGTTTATTCATATACAGTTAGTAAGACTGATTTTGGGGACTCTAATATATCACTGTTTATTAACCACTTGTGGTATCATATATTGTGACAAAGCTAATAAATCCTTTGAACCTTGGACCAAAAAATGTATTAACTTCACAATAAAATAATACATTTATTGAACTTAATTTTCTCTATCTCTAGATAATGTAATATTTTGTTATTATATATATATATATTTAGTGATATAATAGTTTTTAATATTTAAAAAGGTAACATTAACAGTTTATAGTGTGTTCTCCCTACCTAACCACACTATACATATATTTAACATATACTAAACTAAGGGGAGTGGTCTTGTATGGTCTCTCCCTATCAACTATTAGTATGACACTAACATAGTAATTGACTATATATATTACATGTAGTTATATTAGAGATATTAAAATGGACTATGTGACTTTATCTACATTGTTTTACTGAGTTTTGTATCTTTTTTCAATATCAATTAATTCCCAAATCATTTAGAAATTTTTGGGACCTAGTCAACAAAACTTTAGAACCTTTACCACATGTACATGTACATGTATATTTACATGTATATATTTCCCTAATATTGATGTCAGTTGTCATGTGATAAACGCTCATCACATGATCAAATAAATTTATCACAGCTGCATAAACTCATCCTATATTATTATTATATGAAGTAATGTCATAATAATTTTATAAATTTGTGTATTAAGAGAACAAAAGTTATATTCTTATGTAATAATTATTAATAACTAGACATACTACAATAGTACATCTAAATTACATGTACATGTGACAATAATATTACCATCTCCCAAAAAATTGTTTATAAAACTATTATAAATGTATTATGTATTAATTAATTTTAATAATTAAGACATGTACTTCATATATACATTGTTTAGTAACATAATTTTAATTTCATTATTAATTTTTTTACAGTTACTTTGTAATTTCTTACTTCCTTGGACATTGGCCTATGTCTCCTTACCACATAATATATCTAGTGCTAACTTAGATCAAACCAATCATTATTATGACTTTATCAAGAAGACATCCATTTTAAATGGTCATATTAAGTCATCCATTCATTCATCTGTTCATTAGTTATCATACAATAGTCTGTAATGGATGGATAGATAGTCAACTAATGGACAGATGTTATCAATATTACATTTAAATGTAATAACTATTGTTTGAACAATTAATCCATCTAGCTATACTCCATCTACTATTGATCCATTTCATTCATCTATTCATCCATTCATTTATTAGTCTGTAATCACAACTACACAATAATATTATAACATTTAATATATTTAACACCTTATCATGTTGTCATAGCCCTCTCTCTCACTCTCCTCTCTCTCTCTCTCTCTTCTCTCTCTCTCTCTCTCTCTCTCTCTCTCTCCATAGCAATAGAGGAATCAACAGAGGTCATATTAAAACAACCTACTAACAATCGTAAGAAAAGTTAAAAATGATACAAGTTACAGTTCTACTCTACCTATCAAGTACAAAGCTCATAAACGATCAAGTCCTCCAGTACCACACATATATAGGTTCTGGTCCAAGGCAGAAACAATTAAATTAATTAATATAATAATGAATTAATATAACTGGTCTAATACTGTAGGAATAGAGTCATCTCCACCTCCTGAGAAATAGGATCTAAAAGAGATGGTGCACAGATTATTTTAGTGATGAGAGATCTGCATTTATGGACAAAATTATCACATTGGGGACTAGATGTACACCAACATTCTGTTAGGAGCATTCTTCAATCCAAAGTCTCTTTGAGGCATATTCCATCAGGTACTATATCTTATATATATATATATATATATATATATATACATACAAAATATTAACTTCCTCTATTTTATTTATAGTACTCAGTAACTACTTGTATGGAACATGAGTCAGTTACTTTGTTGCTGAGTTAACAAGCAGAGACAAAAGACCATGTAATAATGACACACTTAATTAGTTAACACCAATTAATATAGTATAATACCAAAATATAAACTAGTTTAGTTTACTGTATATGGTTTGTATTATAGATTAGAGATCCTCCATCAGATGGTCTCTTCCTCTATGGGTCTACCTCTGGGGACACACTTGAGGAAAACAACAAACTTAGAATTACATGACACACCCCCAAGATCAGTTTCAACCTTCATCACTCCAGTAATCCATCTTACACTCCAGTCTTCTCCACCATTACATACTACAATAGAGTCAAAACCACCTTATATACATTATGTTCCTTGTATACAGAGAAGAGAGGGACATATAGAACCTTTGTTTTATCTTAAGATATATAGTAATGAAGTTCAAAGTACTAATGGACATTGAGAAATCTATGTTGTACTCTTAGACATTTTAAACATTATATAGTAATGTAGACTGTTATATAACATAAATAATTATTATATATATATATTATTATATTTATTACATTATATATTACCCAGTATTAATCTATATGATTACATATTAGAATGTTACGACATCAGTCTTTATTACAAGTACACACATAAATTATAATTTTTATTAATAGTTTAAAGTTTCAAGTTTAGTTAATGATATTATATTACCATCATCACATATTGTCTCATAATAACTTACCCATTCCACTTGTATACATTAATGTTATATTACATTTGTCACTATCTACTGACTTTATTAGCAAGGTACATATGTCATTGAGAATACTAAAATTGAAGGAAATATTTCTTTGTTTATTAAGAAGATTGAAAGTGAAAGATATCAATAAAGACATGACAATATAATGTATAGAAAATAATTTGAAACTACTATCTTCTCCAGACTCATCTACCCTATAGATTCCATAACTACATTTTAAAAGTAGTATTTTGATATGTTAACTTACTAATAGATCAATCTATATAATATACATGTGATTAATGATATTAAGGTCAGCAAGATTAGGGATATGTGGTAAATATTGACACTCTCTCTCATTACAGACTGATTTCATTAATGCACTGAATTCAATATTATTAATAATGGATGACATTTAAGTTACTTGATTCTTACATAATGTCAGCATCAATTGAACATTATGTAATACTGTTCTATTATTATGTATTTTGTACATATGATGTCATAATTATGTAATGTTTTGCTGAAAATTATTAATATTTATTTAATTTTAAAAACTTAATATGAATATAATTTAGTTAACAGAGGTACATAGAAATACTAAAATTATTGGCAGCTGTAGAAATAATCAACAATCATAGAAACCTCAATAAATAAAGAGTTTATTAGACACACAACCATCTTTTGTCCTCTATTCAAAAACTCCACCCACAACATATTTACCATGTCTTCTTAGCAGTATATCTTATACTATATATATTGATATTATTGTTGTTGTCTTGTTTGTGTTGTGAAATATTAAAATGGAAGTAATAATATTTCTTTATAAACTTTGCTCATTAAGACAATTAAAAGTGGAAAAATGATCTATTAACACAAGACAAATATAATGTAGAGAATTATAATATGAGAACTTACTATTATAATATTTATTACTGCTGTCTACTAACATTTAATCTACAGTTTTAAAACAATAATATTTAATATAATTTTAGGATCAGTTGATGTGTGTGATTGTATAACATCTAGTATAACTGGTGACTTTGTACTTAGTCTAGTTAATAAGAGAGAGAAGAGTTAATAATTATTGTCTTCAATTATTTCACTTACCAATATCATCTCATCAGTTACTATGTGAGTGACCAAACGTCTCTACTTAAGAATATGTATTGTTGGACTTGAACAGTTGACAATTTTCATTATTCAACTGAACTGATCTCAGTATAATAGTTAAATTGTTGTCTTCCATCTTTTTTAAATATACGTCCATGCTGAATTCTTTATTCAGTTAAAAAATGGGATAAAAGTACGTTCTTTACTGTCTGACGTCTTCAAATATTCTGTTCAGGAGCTAGAACTCAACAGAACATATTGAACTACAAGGGTTAAAATTAATGCCCACCACCAAATAATAAATTATGGGCGGCAAATAAGCAGCTGACAGAATAAGTGTCAAGCAAAACTGCTCTATTTTTATTGTCTACTAGTTTTGTTTAGATGAATAAATTGTTAATAAAACATGAGAAAATGAATTAAAAGAAAATTTAAAGAAAAATAAAAGTGAGCGCGAAGACAAATTAAGAATAAACAACAAACTACTTACTATTTACACGAACAAAAGTCTGTCTTTAATAACTTGATAACTGTCTAACTTCTTACAATACTCTCTATGTCGTCTTGATAAGACTAGTTTCCTTATTGTAGTATTTTTATTAATGATGTACATATTAATCTTTGATATCATCCATGTTTTAGTGAAGTATTGTAACGATTTAGTGTTGTCAATGATGTAGTTTGTTTGTATTAGATCTGCTATTGTACTGGTACTAACTGAAGTGATTCTGAGGATTACCTCCGATGTTCAACATAGTCCAATGTTTGGTTTTTAGTAAGTCCTTCACAGATATATTGACTCCATTATCATTGATGTTAGAGTAGGAAGAGCCATAGTTCTTCTAAAGTTTGTATTACTGTGATACATAGTAGATAAGTGAGTTATAATCTTCATCTGTGATATCAGTAACACCATACAACATAACGTGTTCAAGTGTTTTATTATTAAAGAGACCATCATGACCACCCCTATCACTGACTTTTTGATACCCACAGTAAGTGAAGAGTACCTGCAGCACTAGTATCTTTATTGTTTTTATTAGTGTTTTTTAGTATCTCTGATAATATCTTTTTTTATACACACTTACTGTCCAATGAAGTGTACCTTATATCAAGTCTCCACACTGTACACTTATTAAGATTGTTTATAATACTGCAGTACTTTCAGGAGATGATGAGATAAGAGACGAATATATCCATTCTTTTCCTGCTTTTGTTGTTCTTATTAATTAATTTACTTATAACATCTTCACTTTCTAATACACTTGGACTATAGAGACTACCGAAGAAACCTATGTCATCATCATACCACTGAACCCTTCCAGTTCTCCTGTTATAAAACATGAGTTAGTATATAATATAGTAACACACATAGTAATATATACTATAACACACTACAATACACAGACATACACTGAAGAAGAAAGGAGCCATTAATGTTTACTGAATATGGTTACTATGGCAACGAATTGCAGGAGGCGTGGTTTACTGTTGTCTATATAGTATGTTCTACTGGTTACAGAGGAACAATTCTTTCATACTAACAGAACATTACTATATATGGTTTTTCTGGTATTCCTATATATCAACTTAGTCTGGTGAGATCAACCCCTTTGCTTTGAGAGGAATTGTAGCTTATCAATTCTTTTCCTACAAAACACATTTTTATAGTTTAGTGTGACAATAAACTGTTTTGATCTAATACAAGATCTGAAAATGAATTATTCTTAGACATTTCCTGTTGTTGTGTTTCTTAACATATATACTTTTGTTGTTAATATTAAGTGAAATGTGTAAAGTTTATTATGATAATAGTTGTCAATAGGTAAAGAATAGAGACTGAAATAACAGTCTAATTGTCTTGTCTTGTGTGGTCTAATGTTACTGTAATATAATGGTGACACAAGACTACAATGTCTTTATATATGTATTGTAAACATTATTACATTCTATTTCATTGAGTACAGAATTGAGTTGATATGGTTTGTTACATGAGAAATTATGGTATCTCTCTACGTTGTACATAGGATGCTCTGTCGTCATAAAATGTTTGGTGGGTGTGGTTTAATTACAGTAACTATAACCGAGCAGTACATGCTAATAGATATAAACAAAGTAGAAGGAAACCACGTAAGATTATTTATCAGTTTATTTTGATTTCTTTTCTTGATAATGTAAATAATCTTGATTATGAATTATTGTAGTTATAATAAATACATTGTACATCCTATAATTCATGGTGAGATCATAGCTTAGTTGAACTGACAAACCACATTGTTTTTATAGTAGAGTGTAACTGAAAAATGCTTTGATCAAAAGTCCAGAGTTTTTGACCAATTTCTAATCTCATTCCCAGACTGCCAAAGCTAAAATGCTCGCAGTCTGTTATATTAGCTACAATTCTCCTCATTCGAGATATTGGTCCTAGTGTTATCAGTGTGACATGTCACTCCACTCAATCATATATTAATGGTCCCACTGACAAGTACTGATTGTCACATGACACGAATTTGTGAGAAAAGAAAGTCATTAATAGAAATCATGAGAATTCTGAGACTAAATACTATCATTACTGATGATGTAGTTATTATAATATAAAGTTTGTATATGAAAATCATAAGATTCAAAATCCAAGCAATCATCAAACTACAGTTATAACATAATTAATTAGGCTGGACAGATCCACAATAACAATATCCATTTTAATACAAATAAGTAATTATCCGGTTCTTAAGGAAGTAGTTAATTATAACACGCCTCTTATCAATTATTGATTATTTATTAATAACAGGTTAGTTTTTGAAAGTTCAATGTTTCCTCTTAGTTCCTGCTAGTTGTGTCTTACAAAGATTACACGTTTATTTGTACACCATCATCTTGTTTAGTAAAATATGCCCAAACAGGACTAGTTCTTCTTTTTCATAGTCAAACTAAAACAACCAACTTAATAAACAAATCATGATACTACTATCTATATTTGGATATTCAAAACAAAGGTTAATTAACCAGATGAACACCTATCCTTCCAGCCTAATAATTATAACTACCTATTACTAGAACAAGAGATCTAATTTAAGAATACACAAACAAGTTTTCCTAAGAGACATAGTTAAACATCTCTCTTACACTGAGCTAAGCATTGTCAAAACACAGTCCAGGGATATTCCATATAAGGACAATACACTTAAGTAGCATAAGTACTGTTAAGTACTTGACAGAGCTATGCAATTATTATAATCATCAATGGTGAGTAAATGAAGTAAACTAAGAAAGAAGTTATAATGCTTAAAAGAATTGGACATGGAGGTTGCGAGACTTTTGTCATTAACCCCCCCCCCCCCGAGATGGAAACAATTACACAACCCCATTTATCTCTTATTTAGCAAGATGAGTTCTCTGGCACTACACGAAGACTAACTTTAGGCTAGGGAAGTTACTAGAGTCTTAAAGAAAACTTTTGCCAGCCTTTTTTGCGTCTATTACAAGGTCGCATGGCTATCCTTCTCTTAAATTTTTATCTATTTACCAAAGCACACCTAACTAAGAGGTTACAACCCACAAGCTATTAAAAAATACAAAACACTAGCAGTTATGTCCATATATGGACATATGTCTAGCCTTGATTCGACAAACAGTTTCGTTATGGGAGTTGAACACTCCTTCATGACACCTATCACTCCTGCTTATATACATACAAGTCGTTGTACTATCATCACAAGAATATTTGTTATAATGACACCATTATTAATTATGTCTCTCCATATAGGTTGAGTCACTAAGACACAGTCAAGTGTATTAATATTTGTCAGTAACAATATATGATACTAATTGTACATAGGAATGTCCTGTTATCATTTTTAGTATATTATTAATTTAATTATTGTGGTTTGAGAATTATGAAATATAATTTACACTACAATATTTGTGATTACCTGTATTTCATTTGTTGGAATCTTCTTGGTGATTTTGTTTGTGTTTCCAAAAGTCTTGATCAGTTACTGGTTTATGAACCTTTGGTCTCAAAATGCTAGATCTAGTACATATCATATAATGAGAAGTTGACTATATCAGTTACCTTTAGTTTTTTAAGTTCGTCTTAATGCCTCAAACTGTTTGTTTCTCTCTCTTAATTGTATGTCAATGATGCTGTCCACTTCCTGTAGTATCTCCAACTCTTTTTGTCTCTCTGTAGACACTGACAGTAACTCTTCCTTAATAACTAAATAATATTAATATATTAGTTATTATAGATAAATCAGTACACAGACTATGTTAGTGATAGCTATTATATTAATAATACCTTCCTCCACTTCAAATTGATTGTCAAATCTTGATTGCTTTTTCTTTCATTTCTTTTCTTTCTACATCGAAACATTGAATTTTTTTAATCAGATATATATATATATAGACAGCTATTAAATAAACAGGATTATTGACTACATGGACAAATACATTCAACTTTGTTGGACACAGATGATATTGTAAAGTCAATCTTTTTACTGATGGTTCGTCGTAGTTCAAGTTGACTTCTTAACGCCCTTTGTTCTCTTTCTACAATAGGTCTAACCTCCTATATCTCAATAAAACACACATGTAGTAACTGTTTGTCTAATACTACTCATCTCTTACTTTGTCTCTTTGACATTTGTCATAAATGGTGCAGTAGCCTATTGTTAACTTGATCACACCCAACTGCTTCACAAATCAAGATTTTTCCTTGGGGCTGACATCAACAATAGATCAATTAACTTTGTGGACCATAGCAGGTAACTGATGGAGTTTCCTTCATTTACTGTTCTAACTTGTACTGACTTTGCCATATCTTTGAATGCTTTTGACAACAATCCTCCTTATTTCAATAGAGTATATTTGTCAGCTTCCCACTCCAAACATGAACACAATAGTCTCACAGGTAAGTTGATGAGTAAGTGAAGAGATATGTGAAGCTTTGATTACAACATACCATCAGCTTTGATCTTCTCACAAAATTCATCAACTGATATGTTGTAGTTCTGTGATATTTTACTTTAGCTTCAGTAATGTCATATTGATCAACCAATTTCCTCTATGCAGCAGATGTTTTAATATGGTACATTTATCTTTGTACAAGATCCATAAACATCATCAAGTGATTCAGCTGTTGCTAGCTGAGGTCTTGTTCTCAAACATCTACGAAGATAATTTTTTAAGTTCTTGAAGTGAAGGGATACCCTTAGCCATAAGAGGAGCACCTGTGTCAAAAAAGTTTACCAAATTTCATTCTCATTTGATCAGAAATCATGTTGAAAAGTAGGTTGAAGATTTGCCTTAGATGGAAAAGTTTGAATCTATACATAGAACATTATAACTTGTTCGATATAGATATCGGTGTACTTTACCATACTCTTTGAGTCATATCTTTAGCAACAGGTACTGTTTGTCAGATTTTAATAAGACCCCTTGCAAATATTCTTAAATTGGCTAGGATCTTCTCAGACACTGTAGTACATAGTGCTCTCAATGGACCATCTCCTATACACCTCCTAATCTATTGACTTCATCTAATGTCTCCTTAGAGATCACTGCTCTCTGTATATCACATCTGAATACAATCGCCACAAAGAGTAAGTGTGAGATCCTATCAGAGTGTTTATGACATTTGACAAGCTGGAATGGAAAGTTCTAAATAAATTTATAATTTACTTAATTTACCCTGAATTATTAAAAAATTTTTCAGTTTTTGTTCAATTCCTCTTTTTACATCTTTTTTTCTCTTTCTTGAGCTTGGTATTCCTACCCTCTTTAATTATTTAATTTTATTAGATCTAAAATG
>NW_024535029.1:0-15036 GCF_016097555.1 Gigantopelta aegis
CTAAATTTATTGACTAGAGCTGCTAATGACATTATTAATTTTTCTTGTAAAAAAAAACCCTCTAAAACTGATATTTACTTTATTTTACATCCTAACCAATTACCGTTTCGGATCCAGAACATGCTACTTTAAGGAAGGGGGGTTATTGGGTGGACCAATTTCCAATATTCCCTAAATATTACAACACTTCATTCATATTATAAAAATGTTCATTTTCTTAAACATCAATAATGAATTTTATTCATAAAATACATCTCTCTCATTAATTTGATTTGGGGCAGATCATTCTTTTCCCTCCACTAATTTTATTATTTTCACCCCCGGCTCATTGTTTAGTCCTCATTTTATTAAAATTAAATCTTATATCAAAGTTGCAATTCACCAGTTCCTCTCTTTTTCACTTATGCCTTTTTGGTAATTCATACAACAAAATCGATCCTCTTATGTCCACATTTTATAAGGGAAGTAATTCTTATTTTAATAGTCACATTATAACAATGTCGCTCACCCATAAATAATTCTATTATGTACCCAATCCCATTATTATTTCCCTGTTTATTTCTTGCCGAACTGATTATTGTCTTTAGCCCATTCATTTGTTAAAGAAAAGCATCATGGTCTCTAAATTTCCTTTTCACATTAGGCTTCTATTTACCCATCGTAATGGCTACGAAGCGTGTTGCCCGCTAATTCAACAGGCTGTTGTATTGACATTCATGTTGCATTATATATTATATATATTAAAAAAAAACTATCCATATTAGTTCTAACTAACACCTCTGAATTGCTGTAAAATGTCTTCCCACTGGATTACATAATGCAACTATGACGAATCTGAACTGCCCAGACTCCGAGTTTTTTGACAGCGATACACCGATGCTTGTTAAAATCACATGTCACAGCAAAACAACGAAAATACCAATTAGCTGTATAAACATACTTGTGTCAGTTAATTTTGTATGTTGTGCAGTTAAAATGTTGGTTATAAGGGTACTCTTTCAAGACATAATTTTTTGTGTATGTTTTAAATTATGATTAAAAAAATTATTTTATATTGTGGGAAATGAGTTGTATTTAAAAAATGTTGTGTTTGACATTGACATAAAGTTACTCCACGGAAATGGGGTAGAATTCCGGTATATTTCACACGATGTCCGTAATGAGGTTTTTACTTATGATTAATGAAATTATACAATGTTATTTTGCATCATTATAATGATTTTAAATAAGTACCACGCCACCGTTCCTCATTATAGTAAAAACACTGAATATTAATTTGTAAGTTTTTATATATGTTTGTCTTTGTTACTTAGGTACACTAACCTTTTTTTGATATGTAACGCAACCTGTAAGGCTGTAAGTGTAATACCGTAAATTTACTAATTATAAATTTTTTATTTCTTGTTCATGTTCTTAACATTTTTGGGATAAAAATATTATTTGTTTAAATATGTATTAATCATAATAATATTTAAACTAAAAAAAAAAAAAAAAAAAAAAAAAAAATGTTTTTTTTTTTTTTTTTTTTTTTTTATTATTATTTTTTTAATGCCAAGACTAAGTTTACGTTCAAGTATATATGGGACATTATATAGTACTTCATTTTATGTTTTTATTGTAATAATGTTTTTTTTAAATCTTGCGATTTTGGGTTAAATTGTGTGAATTAAAAAAATCTCCTGCTTTTTGACAAAATCTCCTGCTTTTTCAACACACACCTCCTGCTTTCTCTTGACTAAAGGTTGACAGGTTCGCCACTGATAAAAAAAAATACATCCCAATAAGTTTGTTTGCTACTCTCTTTTTTTGTTTGTATTTTATTAAAACATCCAATAACATGACCCTACACTTTGAATTTGACAAAGAACTGGCTCTTATTTTAGCGCATGAATATTTTTTATGTTGATAATATTATTTTTTTTGCTTTTTGCATAATCAGTCCTGCCGGTAACGAACAATTGATTATTACTTTACATAGTTCTGCGCTACTTGTATTTTCTGTCAGGTGCGGATCCAGGGTAAGGGTCTGGAGGCGCGCATACTATGAAATTTCAACATTTTCTCTTAAAGAGACAGACCCTAATTCTTAAACACTACAGCATGTTTTTCACTATTAGAGCCGTTTATGATCACTGAAATCAAACATTACTTATATTTTATTGTTTAAATTATCCATTTTCGAAGTGTTTCTGGTCATCCTGGTGTTTCTAATACCACAAATGCATTTTTCATATTTTTAAAAATACACGTGCGTCTGAGAAATAACGGTTATGGAGTCGCGTTTTAGTCTATTTTTAAGGGTATTTCAAAGTCACAGACTCTTGTTTCACTCTGTTGTATCCAGATTTGTTACAGGTTTGTAAATTAATCAAACTTAGTGTCCATTTATACGGGTTGAAACTAGGGTCTGGGTAAAAAAATATGCCTTAGTGTGTAATAACTAGGGTCTATCCCTTTAAGTTAGAAAATTGCCGAAAACATTACCACGAAGACGTCAACAGCCTTTTGACGTGATGTCAACAATGCTTTGGCGTTTTAATACGATTATTGATGTCAAAGCGATACTACGGACATTCTTCTGAATACAGTTTAACTTGAGAAATGTCCGAACAGAATCGTTGTTTGACATTTATAAGCATATTTATTTGAAGTGTATATACATGTAAGTCTATATGTGCATGGATCTAATACTGCCTGATGACTTTTAACTACAGCGCTGTTCTATTGCACTCTTCAAATGTTGAATGGATATATCAATAGAGGTAAGTGGTTGTTTGTTTTGTGTTTTTTGTTTGTTTTTGCTGTTTTTTTTTGTTTTTTTTGTGGGGTTTTTTGGGGGGTGGGGGTGGGGGACAGATGGGGTACGTAGGCATTGGCGTAGCCAGGGTTATATACTTGGGAATGCATCCACACTGTCAATGAGTCGTATTATGGAGTGACATGTAGGGCCTACACATAAAATATGTTGGGGGCATGGCTCCTAAGCATAATAATAAAGAAATGTACACGACGTTCATTCAGTTCAGTTCATTAACGGTGTCAATTTAGTTTTATTCCATCAATTTAACCGTAATACGCGCACTTTTGAATAATGTAGGTGTCATTTTAAGCGTTGCACTTCTGCCTAGATGAAACCTGCATTTACCCCCTGCAAATAATGACAATATAAACCAAAATGCACACACACAACGTTCACCATCGCCAGCTTCACGGTGCGAGTGCGAATAATTTTTATATGCTCATATACCACTAGAGTTTCGAGCATGTCCGTCCCGGGGCCTGTCTCTGGATAGCCAGGGGCTTGTCCCAGGACAGAAAAAAAAATATTAAGCGGACAATTTTGAAATTTACATCCAAAAATTAAATAGTGGGCCTTTAAATTTTTTATGCGCATCTCTAATATAATTAATAAAGAAAATTCTACTCATTAAATTTGGTCGCTAAATTAGATCGGGTGGTCAAAAAGAAATTAGATAAGATGTGGGGGGGGGGGGGGGGGGGGGGGGGTAGAGTTGAAAATAGCAATTAGTAAAGAAGTTAATAGAATTTAAAAAAAAAAAAAAAAAAAAAAAAGTTACAAGCCAAAAATAAAAAGAATTGACTGCTCGGTCGAATATTTATATAATTTGGAGCATTTTAGAAGGACAGTCAAAAATAAATAAGAGAAAGAAGTGAGGATCGGACTATTTAATAAATAATATATAAAAATTAAAAAAAGTAATTTCGACATAAACTTTTGAACGAAGGTCTAAAAGTGTAAAGTCCGATCTATATGTCCACGTGAGTGGCCCCGTTAAAGCCGCACACCCTATTTCCATCCAGCGAAAATAAATTATAATTTGGTTAATCTACAAACCTGTAACACACTTAGATCACGTTTTTATCAAATGGAGTGAAAAAGCAGGTTTTATATCGATAAATACCATGGGAATCCCCATGTGCCAATTGCTTGAAATAATTTTGAAAGTTTGTATTCTGATGTCACCGGTAGATGTCGCTCGAAGCACAACAATGCCTACGTCACGACAAATTTTACAGACTTGGGGTGCGTTCTTTTCACCTCTCCTGGACATGTTCCAACTGTTCTGTCCTGGTTGTATCCCCTCTCCAGATATCGTAGGAATTAGCAAAATTATTGATTTTAAGCGTTTGTAACGTTTTGTATTGAGATACTTACTTGTCTGAACTTTATTGTTACTGAAAATTTTCACGAACTGTGAAGACAAATCTCACAAATGAACAACAACAAATCGGATGTTGATTGCGCGAACCGTGCACGAGAAAACAAACCGAACCAAAATTATAACGGTCACGTGGTATACCAACGTCTGTGACATTGAAATGGAAATATCCCGTCTAAAAATAGATTAGACCGTGTCTGCTCAACGGTTTTTTCTCAAACTTGCGTCCGTTTTTCAGAAATACGAAAAATGCATTTTGTGGTATTACAAACATCAGGATTACCAGGATTACCCAAAAACACTTCAGGTGAATGGAAATGTATATTCTAAATAATAAACGGTAAGTAAAGTGCAATTTAATTTGTGAAAAAAATGGGTTTAATAGCGAAAAACAACGCCGTAATGGTTAACAACTAGCCGTAACTAGGGTGTGTCCCTTTAAGGCCGTTAGGATGCACAGCTTGTAGGGACGAGATGGGTTGCATCCCGTCAAGAAAACCCCAAGATTGACAGTCAATAGATGTTGAAGGTGTAGTGCTGTGCTGAAATACAGATCTTGAGAAGCCGGATCCGTCTAAACGAGAGAGAGAATCAGACTAGGGTATAGTCCAGTCGTCATAGTTTAGTATAGTGGTGCGGACGGGCCCGACTCCGGAGGATACGAGATGGTATCACAATAAAACAAAGTAAAGTATAGAAAAGAGTAGTAGAGGCCGACCCCGCTTCCTATTTCTTCTTAGAGAGGGGCGGTCAATCTTCCAGTGCTGCTAGGACAGGCTCGGACATGCAGAGACTAAACGCGAACAACCGTGGCGTTCTGCAGAATGGCCGTCATAGAAGTCACGAAAAAAGAAAGTCAACATAGTCAGACGGAGAAATGACGTGGAGGCAAGGAATCTCGCTAAAAAAGAATCCAACCTGGTGGTGCAGACTGTCGAAACGAGAAGCGTTCCAGCGTTCAATCAGTTCCAATGGCCGCATACATCCCAGTAGAAAACTTCACTTCGCTGATAAAAACAACAAAAGTGAAGGATCCCCAAGTCGAGCCGCGAAAGCACGTGCAGTGTGCACAAACACGTCTTACCGCGAGGAGCTCCAGACTGGGAATGCCAGCTTCACAGCCTTGTTGTGATCCCTACTCGATGTTACGATGGATCCGCCACTGTTAACGATACCCAGTCTCATGTTTCTATTTGTTGTTTAACGATACCCAGTCTCATGATTCTATTTGTTGTTCAGCGATATCCAATCACATGTTTCTATTTGTCGTTTAACGATACCCATTCACATGTTTCTATTTCTTGTTCAGCGATACCCAATCACATTTTTCTATCTGTTGTTTAACGATATCAAATCTTACTTTTCTGTTTGTTATTTAACCAATCACATTTTTTTCGCCAACACTTAATAATATCAGTGTTTAAAGAGTGATTAAGGAGAGTATGCCATCACAACTGTCTTAATGTCATGAGCTATATCGTGTGCATGTTTAGATTTGTCCGACCATCTTTGATGGAAAATGTTTGGGGAGTGGCAGTCCTCATCTAGTCAAAACGCACAACAACGATTTATTAGTGGATTAATGACCTCGTTGAAATGTAATTAAATTTTGGCTCTTTCTGTTGTAAAGATACGATTGTAACTTTGTTAATGGGTTTGTTGTTTAGATATCCGTAGCAAACCATCAGGGTGATCTCTCTCTCTCTCTCTCTCTCTCTCTCTCTCTCTCTCTCTCTCTCTCTCTCTCTCTCTCTCTCTCTCTCTCTCTCTCTCTCTCTCTCTCTCTCTCTCTCTCACTCTCTGTATGTGTGTCCGTGTGTGTGTGTGTGTGTGTGTGTGTGTGTGTGTGTGTGTGTGTGTGTGTGTGTGTGCAATACTAGTCACAACACTGACTTAATAGCATTTTCTGAGAACCCAATACACCACTTAAGGCCAGTATTTTTTAATTATTCGGTTTACGAACCCGCCGACGTAAATTTTGCTCAAATAAAACAAAAACAAGTTACTATTTTTCATTTTAATTTTTTTGCCGCCGACTTCCACAAATAGCTCTATTGAAAAAAAAGTTACCATTCTAGTCTATTGTGGCGAATTTCGTAATGTAACAGTGAGAAGAAAAAAAATCACCCCTACTGATACACCCTAAAGAGGTTTTTTGTTTTTTGTTTTTTGTTCCTTCCTCCTACCTTTGTGCACAAAAGTTCTTGTTCGTAAACCTAAAAATTAAAAAATACTGGCCTAAATGTGCATTAAAATGTGCAAATATATACTTACCACTGGGACATTTTAATTTGATGGAATTCTGAAAAATAAGAACAATAATTAATTTTACTAAATAATTGCATTTTCAAATGTGAGTAATTACGAGTAGTACAATGTTGTTACTAGACGTAAAATGATTGGAATGAAAAATTGTTTTTAACAAACAGATGCTAGACAAGCAGACAAATACAGAGAGTGAGTGAGTCATAAAGAGACAAAGAATGAATGAATGAATGAATGTTTAACGACACCCCAGCACGAAAAAATACATCGGCTATTGGGTGTCAAACTATGGTAATGCAAATAAATAAAGTGATGATCAACATCAATATAAAAATTCAAGATTTAAACAAAAACAGTGTAAAGAACTGTGCAAAAACACAAAATATCACAGATAGATACTGAAGTTTACTCAAAACTTCAATTGTGTGCTGTATTGGCCATTCTCAAAGAAAATGTTACACCCCTACACCACGGTGAGGTTACAGCACGCGCAGGGGGAAGAGACAAAGAAGACTAAAAGACTGAAAGAAAGAATATTAAGAAAAAAAAGAAAGAAAAAAATCGTGTCGCAGTTATTTGTATAATTTAAAAAAAGAAAGAAAAGAAAACAAACACCAACAACCCACCCACCTCCCACCAGCACCCAGGATTTTACGTACAGGAAGTTATTGAGCAGTAACGGGAAGCTGAAAGGTAAATTCAAAATACAATGGGATGATTGTAGCACCCGGATTTTTCTAGAATATTGTGTTTGAAGAGTGAGTCTGTGTAAGACTTCCTCTGTGATGTTCGCTCTGTTACCAAGATTACAGAAATACCAGGGCGGATTTCCTTTTATAGACACATATTTGTAAATCCATGTACCATGATCAAGATTTGAATTGAATACAAGTCTTCAGAAAAATAGTGCTCGGTTGTAAACATAAGTTAACTGTTGGGTGGATGGAGCCAGAGACGAATAATTTGTTACGAGCATTTTTGAAGAATATATGCATCATGAATCATTTGAAAACGATGCTGAAAATTTGGGGTTTAGGACACCTTTTAATTCCTTGTTTGTTTGTTTGTTTATTTGTTTGTGTGTTTGTTTTTATGTTTTTATATTTTGTTTGTTTGTTTGTTTGTTTGGGTTTTTTGGGTGGTTTTAAGAAGGTTTTATTTGTTTTAAAGGGTTTTTTTTTTTTTTTTAATCATAAAATGAGATTGTAATGTCTTGGAATAGCAAATGGATACCATTTAGGTGTAGGTTGAGATTGTGAATCAAATTATGTCCTCAATACTGTAAATTAAACCAAATTAATATTTAAACGTGGGATTTAAAAAAAATATATTATTATTATTTTAAAATCGCGAATACACACCGTACTGCATGTTCGCGACGAATAAAGTTCGCAAATAACCATTGGTATCTGCAGTAAACAAAATGCGAGCGTATAAATTTTGCGACTTGAGGTTGGGCGCGAACAACACGAAATTAATACGCACGAATTTGTTCCTAACTTTAGACCTGAACAGCCCATCAACTCGCCATGAGTCCCGCGGCGCAATCTCTCCTAGGACAGGTAACCTCCTTTTTGGGCTTGGTTGGACTTAACTTTTTTGGCCATCGTTCGAAATTTTATGTTTATTTTTTTGTAAACAGTCCAACGCACTTTACTTTGACGCCCGTTCAATTGCTCAAATCACCGTAAAATCTTTTCGGCCGAGCAATCAAAATTACTTTTGGAGGTAATTTATCTAGTCCAGACATGAGTAGGATACAGCAGGTTATTCTCGTTAGGACTTAGGTCTTTGACCGACGACTAAATTTACTATTAGTCACTGGCGAAAGTCGCCCGACCCGACCCGCATTTGTCCCTGGCTTACACTAACAATATGTTAAAATTTAACAAAATGTGTGGGCCTTGGGCAAAATATTCATATTTCGGCCTTTTGGTTATGTACATCAAATAAACCCCGAAATTTTAATATTTGCAATATTTGAAGGATTCAGATTGTAAATATGATGGCTCTGAACAAAACAAATTTTATACCAACCAAGAAAATAATCCAGATATTATTTATTTTTAATGTAAAAAAAAAAAAAAAAGAAGATTTTATACATGCACTATTGCTAATCTTCATTGTCTATGAATCTCATGATACTATACATTTCTTACGATTGAGGTTCATTGATGGTCCTGCAGATTAGTTGTTGCTGGTGTTATTTTTAGGGCCGTTTAAAGGCGCTCAATCACAGATTTAGTGGCCTTATTTCTCTAAATATGGATTATAAATGACAATTACATTAATTTGGAATATTATTATTATTATTATTATTATTATTATTATTATTATAGTACTGCAGGGGCAATACTACGCTATTCATATACGGTAGCAGGGTAAAATGGATATGGCGCCGTACCCAAATTTTATTGCAGATTCAAATTTTTTAAGTTAACCTTGACAAAATTAATGATTCTTTATTCTCACTGTGTGATTTTCATAACCCTAACCCTACACCTAACCCATATTATTTCTGCTGGCAAAGCACAAACGACAGCCTGTTGTCAGTTTCAGTTAACACGTGTGTTTGCCGATTTCAAATTGTAGGGTTCGTCTCAAAAAATTAAAAGAGAAATCTTGCGCTGTACGAAGAACGTTCGGTTGAGGATACGGTACTAGAGTCTTTCGTTAAAACCGGTTTGATCTCGACAATCGTACCTTCCTATTTCAGAATTAATATTTTATAAAGTGTTAGTAGAACTTTCAAAGTTTAGTTTGTATACTAATAACACATTAATCATGTATATATTTTTAAAATAAAATATACTAAAGTAGACAATGAACGTTTTCACTTCTTAATTTTACGTGTTAAAATCTACAAATTCAAATAAATATTATTTCGTTTGGAAAGGGTAAAGTTGGGGTGGGGGTGTTGTTTAACGACATCAAAGTTAGAGCATATTGATTTAATAATCATCCGACGCCATACAACCGTAAATAAAATGTGTTGAGTGTGTCGTTAAATAAAACATATCCTATCCTTCCTTCCATCTGCTGTTGGATGTCTAACATTTGGTAATTTTGACATATAATCTTAGAGAGGAATCGGGTGCATGTATTGGAGTTCGAAACCCTTACTTGCCCAAGCTTAATTTTTTTTTTTTAATGTATTTTCTGGGGGAGCATGGCCCCATATAAACTTCGCTTAACACAGTCTATAACCTCAACCCCGCTGAAATCCCTGCACACGCGCCTTGGAAACCCGCTACATTTGTTTTTAGCAAGGGATCGTTTATATGTACCATCCCACAGACAGGATATCACATACCATGGTATTTTATATACTCGCCGATGGGGATCGATCCTAGACTGACCGCGCATTTCAAAAAAACACCTTTTTAGGTCTAAGTAATGAATAAAAAATAACACATAGTCTTGAAAAAGGTTACGTAAATCGAACACAGTACCCTCTTCATCTACCCCTAGAGCATTACGTAATTAGTAACACCCCCTTACATGTAACGCGTATGCCAACAGCTGGCCACTGTCAACATTTCAAGGCAAATCCCCCACCCACCGACCCCAGGAAAGGCGTTATACCATACCTCTATGGATATAAATATGTTTTGGAGATATGAGACGACCCCTCAATCAAGACAGTTAAATTTGTTCAAAAATTGCCTAATCTCACGTGATCTCTTTTTGGGGAATTCCACACTTGTGATAAGCCAATGAAAATCGAGATCGGTAGGAGCCCGTCAAAAGTGTTCCACTTTCGAAATACCGGCTTTGTTTTTGACCTGGATAAGTCAGCGCAATGAAACCAATGCGGAGTGCGGCGTCATATATGCACCAAACGTAATTGGATTTTCTGTTCTATATGCTTAAATAATAAAAATATTCCGGATACTGCCGCTTTAATGTATAAGCTTATTATCATTCAGTACATGTTTATATATCTTTTTATAACTTATGTTCATTGTTTTTCTTTCGATTTACCCTACGTCGCACAGGGCGGTCAAGCGTTCTCGTTACATGAGCTTGGCAAATCGTTTTGACATCGCAGTTATTCGGGGGTTGCCCATCACGTGACTACAAAAATAATACGTCACACCTCTTCGCTCCAAATATTTATTTCAACTTATTTTCGTGCATATATCCAATTAAGGTTCAAGCACGCTGTCCTGGGCACACACCTCAGCTATCTGGGCTGTCTGTCCAGGACAGTGGGTTAGTTGTTAGTTGGTTAGTGGTTAGTGAGAGAGAAGAGGGTGAAGTGGCCGTACACCTACCCATTGAGCCCTTAAGAACTCGCTCTGGGTGGGAGCCGGTACCGGGCTGTGAACCCTGTACCTACCAGCCTGTAGTCCGATGGCTTAACCACTGCGCCACCGAGGCCGGTTCGCTCCAAATAGCCGTTATTTTTTTCCTGAATTATGGACCGTTGACATAATTCAATTATTTTTTTACAAAATATCAGTAATTAGTGGGTTATGGTAGTTATGTAGATGGTTAAATAAAACACTTTTAGCGAGAAATCAAATGTATATATTTTAAGATAATACTTTGTTAGGTCATTAATTAGTTCAACCATCCGTGACAGAGCGCCTTTAAATATTACGTAACACTATTTTGGTGAAATTAGACACCCACCCACCCTGTAACGCTGCGTAGACCATACCCCCCCCCCCAAAAAAAAAAAAATTAATTTAAAAATAAATATATATACACACACACACACACACACATACACACACACACACACACACACACACACACACACACACACACCTATATATATATATATATATATATATATATATATATATATATATATATATATATATTACGTAAGGCTTGGAGAGCCACCTCTCATTCACAAACAACTCGATTTATAATCCTTGTGTTTTACATCTATAGTCCGAACCATCCTCTTAAAAACAATTAGTTTTTTGTACATAATTTCAGTTTGGTTTGATATAAGAAGAAAAGTACTATTTTTGTGTGCAATTTAGAAAACAATCGGCTCAGAAATAAATAATATGTAGTAAATTTCATAGTATTAAAAAAAGGCCTTCCCCTTGGGAAGGACTATAGCCATAACTACCAAACCTATGTTAAACATTGTCGCCGTGACATTGTGTTTATGAAACAAAACACAACAAAAAACCAACAACATATTTTAGTAATAAAACAGTGTGGTACGTAACGCTGTTCAGTACACCCATCCACCACCTGTGGAGATATACCCATCGACCCCCTCGAGCGTTACGTAATATTTGAATGGACCCTTTTCACTCATTCTGTTACAAAGTGATATTATTTTATGCGACATCAAATTTGTTTAGACCGGCATCGGTGGCGTCGTGGTTAGGCCATCGGTCTACAGCTTGGTAGGTACTGGGTTCGGATCCCAGTCGAGGCATGGGATTTTTAATCCAGATACCGACTCCAAACCCCGAGTGAGTGCTCCGCAAGGCCCAATGGGTAGGTGTAAACCACTTGCACCCACCAGTGATCCATAACTGGTTCAACAAAGGTCATGGTTTGTGCTATCCTGCCTGTGGGAAGCGCAAATAAAAGATCCCTTGCTGTCTGTCGTAAAAGAGTAGCCTATGTGGCGACAGCGGGTTTCCTCTAAAAACAGTGTCAGCATGACCATATGTTTGACATCCAATAGCCGATGATAAGATAAAAAAAATCAATTTGCTCTAGTGGCGTCGTTAAATAAAACAAACTTTACTTTACTTCAAATCAGTTTACTGTATGCGAAATAGCTTTTACCCTAGAATTCATATTACTCGGGTATGTGCGTGAGCGTGTGCGTGTCTACCAACAATGAAGGATATTAATTGTTGAAAACTGCTACGCACCTAGTGATTGCTGTGATTTCTAGTAAATATCATTCATGAATTATGAACGATGAAAATGTATCAGAAAAAAATAATCGAATTAGGGTTTATATCGTTTGAAACATATCGATTTACACGGCGATAACACTGGCTTATATGGGTTGAAGCCTGTTTAAATAGCAGGAAAACAAACACGGCAGCTATTGGGGCGTCGGCAGTTCGGAATACATTTTTGATATTGCATTGAAATACATCAAAAGGGTTGAAAAAGTCAATACACCATTGAATTGGACATCGTTTGTTAATAGACGAGAACACCCAATAAAACACACACAGTTTCCGTGACATGCATTGTACTCGGGTGTTGGGTGGAATATTTTGTAACAATAGATGGTTTTTGTATTTCGTTAGTTTGTTGAACTGTTTTAATCCTTGTTGACATTATATAGTAAAGTAAATGAAAGGAATGTTTGTTTAGTGACACACCGTATTACTTACTGGGTATGAGAAACTTGATCATTTTTACACGTGGTTTAAGCACCTTTTCTCCCCTCCCAGTCTCTCTCTCTCTCTCTCTCTCTCTCTCTCTCTCTCTCTCTCTCTCTCTCTCTCTCTCTCTCTCTCTATCTCTCTCTCTCTCTCTCTCTCTCTCTCTATCTGTGCGTGTGTGTGTATCTCTGCTGCATTTCCTATTCTCTGTATGTCAGTATGCATCCCCCGGGGCTGTGTCTGTCTGTCTGTCTCTCTCCCGATCTTTCTCTCCCGATTTTTCTCTCCACCTCTCTCTCTCCACCTCTCTCTCTCTCTCCACTCTCTCTCTCTCTCTCCTCTCTCTCTCTCTCTCTCTCTCTCTCTCTCTCTCTCTCTCTCTCTCTCTCTCTCTCTCTCTCTCTCTCTCTCTCTCTCCACACACACATGCATGCACACAATGTTTCTAGGTATGTTATTAAATATTCATTCCTAAATCAGATCGTGAGAAAGTTCTTAAGTCATAACTCTCTGTCCGTCAGGAACTGCACAAGTAAAGAAAAAAAACCCAGCTGTTCAAATCGGCTAGCTATATTAAATCATTAACAGCCGTATTTCAATATGTAAATAGAACAAACTTTCTTTTCCGATCTCCTGCAGTTGTAGGTGAATACAATATTGTGTTCTACAAACACGTAGTATTCAATACTAGGCGTGTACGAGTTTTTGTTAAGTCAACATTAATGTCCGTTTCCTTTTCGACAGGGTGGTTTTTTTGACACTAAAACGATAATAATAATTTTATTTGGGTATTTAGCCGATTGTTGACTCGACCGTCTAACCCAGTGTACTGTATACAAACACAGGCCGTTACAACACAAAGACGTGTTTCACGGTTATTATACACGTATGTAGGTTAGTACTGAGGAGTCGCCATAATGCAGACACACCTTTTCAAACGACCACCTTCATAAACATACTGAGGAAAGCAAAGGGATATTTGTTTAACGACACCCCAGGACATTTTAATCTATGACTATTTGGTGTCTACCATGGTTATTTCTAGATTAGTGAAAAGAGAAAGAGAGGAAACCCGAGTGTCAACTCTTTGCCCTCCCCCCCCCCCCCCCCCCGCCCTCCGAAAGGCATAGGGATCTTTTTATATTATATGCGATAGCGGTTTTCTTCTCTCTCCATCTCTCTGTCTTTTCTCTCTCTCCCCTCTCTCTCTCTCTCTCTCTCTCTCTCTCTCTCTCTCTCTCTCTCTCTCTCTCTCTCTCTCTCTCTCTCTCTCGCTGTCTCTTCTCTCAGTATCTCTCTTCTCTCATTATCTCTCGTCTTTCTTTGTCTCTCTGTCTCTGTCTGTCTTTCGTGTTTAAAGAAGGTGTCGTTTATCGAATATTATTTCCCTCTTTATGAAAGGCCGTGGTATGTACTATCCTGTCTGTGGGATGTTGCATATAAACGATCCCTTGCTGCTAATCGAAAAGAGTAACCCATGAAGTGGCGACCATATGTTTGACGCCATATAACCGTAAATAAAATGTGTCGAGTGCGTCGTTAAATAAAACATTTCCTTCCCTCTTTATGTGACTAATTAATACTGGTTTCACTGTACTCACTTGTAACCTAAACTGGTGTCTACCATGGTTATTTCTAGATTAGTGAAAAGAGAAAGAGAAGAAACCCGAGTGTCAACTCCCCCCCCCCCCCCCCCCCCCCGCCCTCCGAAAGGCATAGGGATCCTTTTATATCTTCGCTACGCGATTTTATACTACATTTGTGACTTTTATACATCGATAAATTCCTAAAAAATGAGAAACAATTCTTATAATTACAAGCAGTACAAGAAGTGTACCTTAAAACACTCAAAAATAATTTCTTTCGTTCCTACCGTCAACCATGTTCTGTAAATAAGCGTAGGAATACATGTATACATACTATTGGAAATTGTCCGCTAAAAATAAAAATAAGTATTGAATCAACAAAAACAGTGTATATATCTTTATTATAACTTCTTTTTAAAAAATGAAACAATTTCATGTGCAGATTTGTCTTGTGTTTTTCTATTGCAAAGTGACCTTGATATTAACTTTTTTTTACGTGTAGTGACTGTTGGTGTTTATGCGGTTATTTCGATCTTGTCTTCCGTGATGACGTATTTTTAGGAATTTATGGAAGGATTAACGCTTGTGTTTTTTTTAGTGACGTCAGCCAATCAGAATACAGTAAATCGTATAAATTCGGAAAGTTTGAATTAATACTTTAAAATTCCTGGCTGTTTT